>NW_016924843.1:22802-76961 GCF_001483705.2 Eufriesea mexicana
AATTTAAAAATATAAATTTATTTAAATAATAAATGAACAAAAATAAGCTACCCTTGTTAATTACCATTTTCGAATCTCCAAACGGAACCAAAAGACTCTCATATATAATCCTTTCAGCCACAAAAATGAATTAGGAATTACAATTAAAATTAGACAATCTGTACAAACAATTTAAATATCCTACCCCGTAACAATTACCATTTTTCCAATCCTCAGATCAGAGCAAAAAAGCCCTGATCTGATTTGTTACCTCTATACCTGACTCTAGTGAAGAAAATTCCGGTTGCACAGGCTAAACGGGGATGAATATTCGATCTTCCTGGTGGCTCCGATGTAAAACGTGCCCACACACCCCTATTTGATCTTTTTTCATTTTACGGACAGAGACACGCGAACGAGGCTTTGGTACCGGCGTCGGGACGTGTCCTCGATTAATTGAAACACGAGTTAATTGAAATACCAACGGATCGAGCTGGAAAGTTGGATCGTGATTAAGCGCAGGGTGATATTTTCGCGTGAACGTTACGGCCATAGTCGTTAACTTCGTGTCGAATTACTCTCTTGAATTCTTGCCGAGGCTCTCGTGGAGCACGTTTTTATTCAAAGAACGGCGATTGGCTGGTAGCCGCCATCGTTGGAACGTTTGCTATGACAATTAAAAGAAATTATAGTAGACGCGAATAACAACTCCTTGCGCTCCACTGGTACCACTATGGGGACATATTTATAATCTGTGTCACGTGATCTGGTCTCATTCTCATACACAGAGGTTTCGAAAGGAAATTCACCAGAGATATTTGTGATTGTTTCTTTTTCCACGAAATGCAACTTTTTAGAGACTTTCTCTTGTGGCAAAAATGTATAGGATTTATAGTTAAGTGACTGTGACATTTTTTGAGAGTATAGGGTTAAAATTTGTGGTATAAATATTAACAAAGTGTGACACAAAGTGGTTTAAAAATAATATTAACCCTTTGGACTCGAAGATTTCTTCGTTGTGAAGATGCTATTCGAAGCTCTTAGATTTTTATAAGTCACTGATACTCTTTATGCTAAAATTAAAAAAAGGAAATCGTGAATTTGCGTGAGAAACGAACGAACAGAATAATTTTATTTCGATGTTCTTAATATAATTATTATTATTCATTAAGTTATAGCATTAAAACAAACGGTGACTAAGAGCCACCTCTCGAGTGCAAAGGGTGAAGTTTGTTAAAAAATAATCTAGTATTGGTCTTTGATGAATTAAATTAGCAGAATATTAGAAAAAGAAAGAAGGTTTGAATTAAGTAGGTGTATCATTCTAAATTTTATTCCATTTATTTGCCACAGTACTTGTATTCCTTGTTATTATAATAAATAATATAAAAAAGAATAATGTAAATAATTTATTCCTAATATTACCATTTTCTAGTTCTCAAATAAATAGAACTTCTCCAGTAAAAAATTGTAGTAACTCTGTCTAATATCTTTCTTCACACAGACAAAGAAAATTCCAGTTACGGAGCACAAATGAGAAACAACGTGAAATAATTTGCAAAAATAATGCGAATACTGTCCAAGTAGAAGGTTATCAGCAAACTGGCAGAGAACTGAGTTTATAGTATCAGAGAATTGAGAATTGCACGAGTTGTCATAGATTCATATAATAGTGATAATTGTATAACACTTCAGTCATAGTTATATTTAAATATACACTCATACTCAAAAGTATTCGAATGCTTACATTTGCTATATTTAATAATTGGAATGTTTAAAACAACATGGTACATATAATAAACAGGAAATTGGAAAGATTATATCAATAAGATTAGAAGATAATTCAACGATATACGTTTACTGCAGATATGAACCGTGGTGGCGCTAGTGAGTTAAGTGGAAAGAGACGTCGTAGGGTTGTCATCCGCAACAAAGACGACTTTCCACTTTATATCTTAACCTCTTATTTTTATCTAATATTATACATTATTCACGTAATGTTTTTATGACTTGTCAATGGTACATTTTTCTTAAATAAATAAATTAATAAATATATTCAGAATTATTTCGAATTATTTTCTAATTTTACTAACCTAACCTCGAAATTTCCTTCTTCTTGTATACATCATTATTACTTGAAATATTTCATTTTAACACTCATATATCACATTTTAAACACAGCATATGTAAACGATAGAGTACTTCCATGTATGAGTGTATATTAATTTCTTTATTAAAATAGTATCCAACTTATCCAACAATAAAATAATATAAAACATCCAAAATAACTACATATATACATTCTCAGGAATAACAAATGCTCGTATTCCTATAATAAATTTTAGGTTAGGTTACTATTCTAACCCGGTGAGAAATAAAAAAAATTTTCTCTTACAATTTATTCCTTTTCCTGTCCTTTATTTTTGGGGACCCACGAGGAAGAGGATATACAACCAGGTCGTTACAAATGATCGAAAGAGACATTTATCACACTGGATGAGTAATGGAATTGTTATTGCAGGAAGTCGTTCCTGGTCCCAGCTGGCCACGAGATCTGTTTTGCTTCGCTATCGACAACCATGATTCGTTTGTTGTATATCTTACGGTTAATGAGCTGTATGTATAAATACTGCGTGTAACGGTATAGGCTCTCGAGGAATTTATGATAATCAATTTTCATTTCTACTTTTGCCTAGTTTGGATTTTAAAATTGATTAATAATCATTATTCGAATTACTGAAATTGTTTATACTTAAATTTTTATTTTTTGAAATTGTATCATATATCGTTGTGTCTTAAAAAATATAAATATTTTATTCCACTTTTTGAGTGTACGTGATGTTCTTCACGATATCAATCGTTTTTACTGAAAATTAAAAAAGAGAGGAATAAAGTTACGTATGGAGTGTTTTTCCTAACCTCTTCGGTAACATGTTTCATTTCTGTGTCAAGAACCTTCAGCTTTCGAAAAATTGAAGGATTGATATAAAAATCGACCTTCCTCAATTTAATTGATTCTTGAAGAATCATCTTCAATTTGTTTCTAGAAAATACATCGTTTTTTATAATACTTCACTGTAGGATTTCGCTGTAGTGTGAGTCTTATTTCTAACCTATATCCTTTTTTATGAACAGAAATAACTCTGTTATTGAATAAAATTTATTAAATATCCAATATCACTTTGCAATATACTGTAAAATACAAATAATACAAATTAACAATTTTCCTATGAAAATGAATAAATAAGTAAATTTAATATTCTTTATTTCATAACCTAACTAACCTCTAAATGATTACCAAAATAGCAAAATTCAAGTTGATATACACGTTTCCAAATTAAAGAGACTATATTTAAAAAAAAAAATCTCCCTTGAATCATATACAGTGTAATGCAGTTACTTTCATGGAATAATAATGTTAAAATGGTAACAAATAAAATATCCCTAGCATGCGAGGTGTGAATGCGAAAAGCTTCGCTGAAGAGTTTAATGGCAATCTATAATATATGTGCAAACATGGTTAATAATACATAGCTGACGCATTTCGCGTCTCATATATTATGCACGTTATTGATTTCGCTCACCAAGTGACATCCAATTATCCACTGTCTTCAGTACAATGTTAGTTTATTTTACAAGCTCTGACACGAGATATGTGCGCTGAAATATTGACTGCACGTGAAAGTAATAGCCGTTATAATGCTACAGGTGTTGTTGAAAATTTTGCAGAAATGCGAAAAGAATTAGCCAGTTAATTAATATGATTTACAATTAAGAAATCTTAAAAATAAAATTTCAGAAGAAAAAATGAATGTCTTCAGGATGAAAAAATAATTGCTGTTATTGTCTGTATACGTATTGTTAAAAATTTAACCAAATGATTAGTATGATTTTAAATTAAGAAATCAAAGCTTTTTCTACACAGGTGTAGAAAATAAAAATAGTTTGACAAGAAGATGAATATCTTGAGAATATTTATGCAATTTATTGAAATATGAAAAATATATTTCAGAAATATATTGTGTATGTATGAAATATTAATATTTTTATTTATTTTAATTTAGATGTTATCTAGTGAAATTAATTTATACATTGGAAAAAATTAACTAGCGTTGTTGTAACATATTATATGTATATATAATATATTATAATATGATAACATTATTATGAGAATAATTTTATTATAACAATAATAAAAATAATAAATTTATTCTTGTAGTAATATACAATAAATTATACGAGTCACACTATGATAGTATTATGATAGAGTGGGGATATAATTTTACAATACACTTCCTGGAGCACAGAACG
This sequence comes from Eufriesea mexicana, assembly GCF_001483705.2. NCBI lineage: Eukaryota > Metazoa > Arthropoda > Insecta > Hymenoptera > Apidae > Eufriesea > Eufriesea mexicana. The sequence continues at coordinate 27,093 of NW_016924843.1, forward strand.
TCACACTAACTGTGGAACTGTACCGGATATAGTGGACTGCATTTGAAAGTCGGTATCTAATCCCAAATCTTCAGAATACTTAGAGAAATTGATCCTTTAAAATAAACAGAAATCTTGTATTATAAATAAAACTATGAAGAATCTATATGTTCCATATTATAATAAAAATTCCATCCATATTTTCTTATTTTTTTAACCTAACTTAACCTAATTCTTCAGAATATCTAGAGAAATTGATTCTTCAAAATAAACAGAAATCTTGTATTATAAATAAAACTATGAAGAACCTATATGTTCCATATTATAATAAAAATTCCATCAATATTTTCTTATTTTTCTTGCCTATACTTTGATATTTGTATTATCATATCTATCATCATTTGTTTTTATCCCTTGCCTGAAGTAATTCATTAATTAGATGCAGACTTGCAGTCTAGCTTACCCAGCTCATTCTAACCTAGATCGAATTCAAAGAATTGTAGATCCAACATATAGATATTAATTAATTACTTTGCTATAACTCATCCAAACATTTTCCCCAAATTTTCATTATATATTTCTATATGAGGACTCTCAGCAGCCACTTAGTAAAGTACTAAAAATTAATATTTAAAAATAAACTTCATAATGTATAATACATTATTAAAATATATCACTGAAGCATATACTATGTAATTGCAAGAAAATGTCGTTGACCTTATTTTAAAATATCTTGAAATCCGTTAAAAAGACGACTGCAAAAGGTCGATCGATTTTCTCATTAGTTTTTGTACCTCGACAGGCAACCTAACCTACTAACCTAACTCGCAAACAAAGAAATACACGATCAATCAACGCGAAACATGACAGGGACCGAGATCTCCCACACCTAATCCAAGCAACTCATAAACCCCTTTCACACCTCAGTTCCGCGAAACTGCAGTCATATCCACCACTCTTGCTGAATCATATCGAACAGAAATCATACGAGTCGTGTGCCACGATTCTCGTCGCCACTATACCTTCCAATTGACTGAACGAATTCTAACCAGTGCAACACGACTGCTGCCTCGCCTTGACTCCTTTCCTTTCCCCCACTCCTCCGCTATCCACAGCCATTCGCGATCCCATTGGCCCCGATTAACTTGCCCCGGTTGTTGCCTCTTATCGTTCGCTGCAGCACTCTCAGGGTCAACACGCGACGATAATTAGCGGACTGGTCGCGCGTTAGGGGTGCAGCCCTGAGCGCGAAGCGTACAAGAAACGGTGAGAAACTCGCTGGGCAAACAACGTATTAGAGTACGCGTTGAACGTGGAACAAGATAGATTGGAGATACCGAGAAACCTTTTCCTTTTTACTTCGTCTCTGTGAAGCATGTGATCGGGAAATTCACGGATAATACGGGGCCCTTATCGAGGAGTAAAATGCTCCATCTTACGCGCTGTTTCCGGTACGATACCGCGAGCAACTACTTCGAGGAAGTGCTGTGTTAATTCTCTATGACCAGGATCTTTTTTGCTTATGAGAAAAACGTTTTTTAATTTAGATTATTGCAATTTGAACTTCGTCTATTGAAATTTATTTATATTAATTTATATTAGAAATTGGTAAGTATTTATAGTAATTATAGGAAAAAGATTTTTAATTTAGTTTACTGTAATTTAAATACTACCTGGTAAAATTAATTTAGGTTAACTTTACACTAATTTATATTAATTCATATTAAAAATTAGTGAGTATTTTTTTATATAAATGTGATCAAAATTTTCTTTGCTTATGGGAAAAACTTTTTAATTTAGTTTACTGTAATTTAAGTGTTACCTGGTAAAATTAATTTAGGTTAATTTTACACTAATTTATATTAATTCATATTAAAAATTAGTGAGTATTTTTTGATATAAATGTGATCAAAATTTTCTTTGTTTATGGGAAAAAGATTTTCTTAATCTAATTTATAGAAACTTGAGTCCAACCAGTTAAAATTAATTTCGATTAATTTATGTCAATTCCTATTGACATCTAGGATGCAGTTATCGTTATAAATACACTGATTGATGTTAGGAGATTGGCACATCAAATGAGATGTAACGATACAATTATAAGTGTGTAAACTGAAATTTGAAATTAATTTTGATATTTCTTAGTGTCACGTGGTACTGATGCACAGATCTTGGAATATTTTATTTCACGTGCAATGCATTATTAGACAGCTTTCTTTCTCTTAGAAAATTTCGCAGAAGAAAATTTCGTTGAAATGTTGAATCATTTGAAAGAAGCAGGGTCTTGGAAAGAACTGGCCCTTGCCGACCGGAAGTATTGATTAATCAAGAGATGAGGACCTCCGCGAGACTCCATGGTGAACGGACTTGAGAACCACTAGCAAAGAACTATTAGAGCAGTTTCTCTAATACTAAGAAACTTAAACGACTTGTTTCAGATTTTGTTATTTTTGTGGTTACTGAAAACACACAACTGCTTTTGGTAAAATTTTTCATTCAGGTAGAAGTGTAAAAATATCGACCAATATTTATTGTTATTGTATGTCTATATATTTTCTTATATACGTATTAATTTTTATCACATCCTTTTAATTATTATTACTTATGTATACCATATTCAAGTATACATACTGATAGGTACAATATTAAAGAGTATTATAGATAATGTACATTATGTGTGACAAAGTGGTTATCCTTTTATTCTTGAAAATAATATGTATCAATATTTATTGTTATTGTATGTCTATATATTTTCATATATGAGTATTTACTTTTATCACACCCTTTTAATTATTATTACTTATGTATACCATATTGAAGCATATATATGATAGGTACAATATTAAAGAGTACTATAGATAATGTACACTGTGTGTGACAAAGTGGTGATCCTTCTATTTATGAAAATAATATGTTTCCTCAATCATTATGTGTTTTTCATAAAACTGACAAAATATAATGCAAATAAACCAATCAGTTTCACTACAATTTCACAAGGAACTGTGTTTGAACAGTACATCTCCATAAAATAACATGCATTTAACATGATTTAACATATAGAGAGTCATGATTCACGATTTTTCTTGAATAATGGAAAATTAAATTGAATATAATAATTGACTCACAGATTTGTATACAATTCTACAGGTTATTTAACTTATATTTAGACTATTGATATAATATATAATTGTCTTTAAATTAAACTAATCCTTAAAAAAAAAAGGCACGTGGTTTCCTTTACCTGTCAATTTGACAGGGGTCCTTAGAAATAGGTATACAAATAGCGTCCGTAAACCTAGTGTTAAAATTCGTGTTGTAGAGTGTTATTATTATCCTCGTAATGGTACTAAAATAACGCAAAGAGTCAGTTTATTACAGTAACCATTGTTCTTATCTGATCAGATCGAGGATGAGGAATGATTGTTTGTCAACGAAGTTAGATAAATTCGAGAATTCTTTTTAATACACATCGATTGTGCGAGATGGTTATGTGTGAGAGGAAACTCGTTGGTTTAAAATCAATCGACTGGAAAGGTTGGACAATGCAGTCGTTAGTAATACACAGATGCACTTAAAAAATTCTTAATAGCCTGCAGTCCATTTTTCGAGGTGGAAATAGGGTTGAATAAATCACCAACTGGATTGGCAGAATGCAAAAATCGTTAACGTGTCCCTAGTTGAAGAAGCATAACATTTTACTATCAGGTCTGGAGGTTAGATTCTTGATTAAGTTTTATGGCAATCGTTAAAATTTATGATTGACTAAGATTAGATAACTAAATATTCCTAATGACAATTAGTACAAAATTTTATTGTCAATAATCAGACACTTCTTATGGCAATTGTTCACACGTTATTTTGTTTAAGATAAATATATTATCTACACGTAAACATATTTAAAATGAAAAGAAATATATATATGTATTTCATATTTCATATATATAGGTTATGATAATGAAATTAGAAAATCGCTGATCATGTAGATTCATATTCTTACACAAGAGCCTACTTATATAAACCGTATTCAGAATAGCTACCAGGGTCAATGATACCACCACAACTACCTACACAATGAACAAGATGGCGAATCTACCGCTATTTTTCCACTGACGTCTAATTAGCAATTAGCAACCATAAGTCAAACGTTTTACGCCCAGCTTCACCGGATGTTGCACCTACGGAAAAGGTCACGACGATTGCTTGACCATCTTTGACGAACAAACGAAAAATCGCGATTACGTATGGGTAACAAAGAATTTAAAAAAAAAACCCCAAAAATTCCAGCAACTAAAAATAAATTAGAGAAATGTGATAAGTGGACCGGCTAATAGATAAAAGAAATATATTAGCATGTTTCGTTGTCAAGAATAATTTACAATGAATATATTTGATTCTAAAAGATTAGTATAAATGTAAGAAAAGACAAATATTTTAGCAAATATTGGAAAATATAAGAATGTACGTTTCACTGCTTCTATTTAGATGTTAGACTTATTAGGGATTTTTATCTTAAAATTGCATATTTTTATATTTTACTTACAGATATCAGTTAATAAATGCCCAGTAATCAGTACATTTGATGTAATTAATTTAGTACAAATTCTGTATCAATTTTATATCACACAATATATTTCACCCCTCCCAACATTTTACATTTTACTTACAGATATCAGTTAATAAATACCCAGTAATTAATACATTTGATGTAATTAATGTAGTAAAAATTTTGTATCAATTTTATATCACACAATATATTTCATCCTTCCCAACATTTTACATTTTACTTACAGATATCAGTTAATAAATGTCCAGTAATCAGTACATTTGATGTAATTAATTTAGTACAAATTCTGTACCAATTTTATATCACACAATATATTTTATCCCTCCCAAATAATTTTTAAAACAACCAGGATCATAACTTAAAATTAAATTGAAGTTTCTCCTAGAAACAGCTTTAGAATGAAGAGTATAAAAAGATAAAAAGATATGAAACATAAAATAGGAAATAGAAAATGTGAAATGTGTAATATGTTCCATATATTATTAAGATATAAAATATAGAGCACAAAGTGTAAATATACATATAAATACAAAGGGTATCAAATATGTAATAAGTCTAAAAACATTACAACATATATAATTCTCAACTTCTCTACTTTCTTCCTTGAATCAACTTGTTTGCCATGAAACACGCCTCAAGCCCACAAAAACAAACAAGAAAGTTCCGTCAATGATTGCAAATCAAACCAGCCTCCAGCTTGGAAGGATACTTCCGGTCGCGTTCCACTCCACGTCTCTGAAGTGAAATCATTAATTCGCAATGGACGAAGTACTTTTAATTAAGGCAGGGGAGTGGGAGTCGAGGCACCAGGAAAACTCGGTTTTATTCTCTCCCTCGTTAAAAGCCCCTGTAACTCTTTGTATCACTTATGAATGTGTAACCGAATAAAAGCCCCGGCTGGCACCTGTAAGGGCGGCCAAACCCTTCTTTTGCTTTCTGGTCCCTTTGTTTTTAGAGATCGTTGCTCGGATACGTTAGACGGAATACTGTAATACCGAGGTTCGCTTCAACGTTTTCCCTTTTGCCCTATGGTCTCTCTCACGTATCCACGCGCATCGTATTAATCTAACATGGGTAAACACTGGGTTGTTTTGTAGTTGATACAAGCTGGAATAAAAGTAATTAAAATGTAAATAAGACGAGCAAAGATAATATTCCATAAAAGATCATGTTTGAGAAAATTTCCTTTTATATACTTTACTGTTCTTGTATTTTATTTAGATGTACGTATATTACAATGCATATACAATATGTATTATATACATTACATATTTGGTTTTGTATTTTAACCTGTGAGTGTTAAGATTATTGCTTTTACTTTTATATATGTTTTGGTTTAAATTGGGAAAATAAGTTTATGAAAATTAAAATGAGCATAGAATGCTAGTTTTCTGGTTTATAAGTGGGTTTAATCAACTGATAATTGAAGATATGAATGTATTTTGTATGTTGGATAATGTATTTCTTGTTAAATTTTGTTTTTAATATATGATTTATTAATAAGAATTTTATTATTAATTTTTGGAATGTCTTTAGTTTATATATTATTAAAGATATTAATATATGTAAATATATAAAAAGTATGTGAAGCATCAAAATATAATGTATGAACATGTGTAGAAATATATCTCATGTGCAAAAGAAACGTGAGATCTGAAATATAGATTTATTAAAAAATCTATTATAATAATAGTGTCTTTATTATTTAGTTGTTATGATTATAACTTGAGTTATAACAACCTGTAAATATTTTCTTCATTATCCATAGTTAAATGGCAATATTTTTCAATTAAATTAATTTAGAGCTAGGTATACATACATTTTTTAAAGTAATTAATTAATTAAATCACTCAACTTATATTTATTATTAAGTGTAATGTTGGGGATTAAGATTCTTCCTTTACTTGTCTCACTTTATTATCAATATTGTATAAAAATACATCTGTACAAACACCTATGCTCTATTAATCAATATCTTCCTTTTTTAACAATCATTCCATTTTTGTTTGTTTTCTCTCAATTTTAATACAAGTCTTTAATCACATTTCTATAACTATTTCTTTTTCAATTCTTTTAATTTACGAATTGTCATGTTTAAACAAAAATTATTGTTTCTTCTTGCATAATAAGATATGAATTTAGCTATACACAGTATACCTTTCCTCAGTTGACATAGAAAGTGTTAACGCTTATGCGAACGGGTCAACAGAAGTATCATTCCTAAGGTTTATGAAACCTTTCGATAGAAGTCGTGTCGACATGTGGGTCGGCATTTACGGCGTACAATTGTACATTATGTCCTGTGAAGAAATAGAAAGTCGCTTGCAATGACTTCTTCTGCGTGTAGTTTCCGTCATACTCTGGCTCGATAAATTATGCAAAGGTTACACGTGATACAAACAGAAATTTCTTGGATGAGTCGCTAAATAGTCACTATATATTAAAAGTATATTACTTATCTCTTCAAAATATTAATATAAACTGTCTGATTTTACCTTCAGTAAAGAAAAATCACAAACAAAAAAGTACAATACGATCACGATACACACGTGGTCAAATCGTCACATAACCTCTTTACAAAATACTTATATATTAACCACAGACATTAACATTAGAACATGTGATATATACTTAATCATGAGGATAAATAGGTATGCCTCATTACGTTTTTATCTCAACAAAAGTCAACATTAATCACCTAAACCCAAAAATCTTCTTTTAACCAACCATGTCAAAATGTGAGAAGTGGCGCAGCAAACGCGCTGCTTCGATTTACGCTGAAAACGTCAGATGGCACGACCGCGCTTTGTTTACCTTGAGCATTACTAAATCCAAGATGGCGCTACGAATTCGAACGTGCTGTCAATCGTGTATCGTATACTTCGATGCAGTGATACTTTTCAACATAAAATTTGAACAGTGTAATCGTATTACGTATCATTTAAATGACTAATTCTGTCAAAAGCAGCTGCATCTTTTCAAAAGTTGCAAAAATTAGCACAGTAATCTTCCCTGGTTTTATAATTCTAGTATGAATACAGAAGTGTGAATTTGTAATTCTAATTAATATTCTTCGCTGGCCTTTGCAGTACGGTGCGTCCGTGGCGCCACATTCGCGAATAAAGGAGAGCTACTCATCTCTTCCAGACGACTAAAACAGGAATGAGAAGAGAACGTAGGACCCAGCTATGATATTTCAGGGTTAAGTGTTTGATTTGCATGAACAAGTCTGAAATAAAGAATATATCTATACGTTATCTCGCGTACGTTATAATTACTACGCACAGAAACCAGTTCCTACTCCGCCTTACACGTTTTTCACAAGTTCGCAGATTAATCTCGAAATTTTAACGTTCATCGATCCACTCACCCACGCAGGCCTGCTTGCTCGCGGCGTGCATGTTAAATCATACGTTTCCCCGATTTCCATCTGAAAAAAGGTCTCGTCCAATGATGTTAGTGAATGTAAGATAAACAAATTCCTCACACCGAATAAAATAGTAAGAGAGCTGATGTGAGTTCGGTTGATGTTCGACGATATTCATAATTTTATCACCATTTTTATCTTTATTGTGAGGATTAAATCAATATTTAGTCTGCTTTAGAAACTTTGATTAGATCTAATTGGTTGGTATGTAACTGATTATTTCTATGAATATTTTTTTTTCTAGGAATAACAATTTCATTCCTGATGCAAAACGTGATAAGTTGGGGACTTTTAGGTTATGGGATTTTGATTACTCTAAGAATTTATTATCACGTGAATATTTATATAAATATATCAATTTTAAATAAACAAATACATCAATTTTATTTATTTTCTATATGTTGGTACGTTACTTTAAGTAGATTTTTATACCTATATTTATACTTTTCAGGCTCAGACTAATATTTTATTAATATACCATGTAAAAGGTTAAATATCTAAATAATACAATTTGCCATTTTAAAATATTTTGAATAGCAAACTATCACGAAAAACGCTTTTAATTCTTTCAACAAACCTCTATCTTTCGAACAATCGTCATACATAACCACATCCCGCGTGTCAATCTTAATCTACAAACCAATACCACAACCTGACAAATTCTATTTCGTCCTTTGGTCAATCTTTCCGCTAGACGCTCCAAACACTCCAATTTTATTTGCAACAAAAATGTTTCCATTCATTTTTACTACAATGTCAATTCAAATTTTTCAATAATTTTTTCCCTAGAGCAGTTTAAAAAATTCTCGGGATATTGTCGATTTACTTTTTATCTTTTGCCATCTATTCATTTCGAATTTTAAGTTAGATAACAAATTTTTGAATACTACGATACTAATCTTGGCAAAGAATAAATGAATTGCTACTACAATCTCATTTAAATATTCAGATTTGTACATTCTGTAATCAGTTTAATGGATACACAGTATTAGAATTATCAGATAAATAATAGTATTTGGGATATGAATGTTATGTGATTGCTGTGTCATAGCTACTAACCTTCTCATATTGTATTAACTATTAGCAAACGTTCAGCTGTAAAGAAGATAACAATATCCCTCAAAATTGAAAAGGATAATAACCAAATTGGTAATTCTTAAAATTTTTTTTGTCAATTATTTAACAATAATGAAAGGTAGGAAGTGTTAAACTATCGAGTATCAGTGTCAAAAAGAGAGAGGTTTTAGAAAGTTTCAAGAGTTTCAAAAGTTTCGAAATCTCACTAAGTTTAGACTTCAATTTCGAAAATTTAAAAATTAGCTTCCAGCTCTCTCCCAATTTCCATGTATATATTTCTAGTTTCAAGAATTATTTTAAATCCAACACGTATATAGAAGCAATAGTATGTTCAATAATTAAAAAATAATTGCTTTCATAAAATTAAAAGAACTAAAAATCAATATAGTTATAGGTGATATATTTCACAGATACACCTCTTAGCACGAAAAAATAAAAAAAATTTCAATTTCACAAATAAAGCGTTCACAAAAATATTTTTATGATCTGATTACTATTTTGCAATCGAATTTTGAATATTTTCAACAGATGTATCAGTATTGCAACTCATGTTTGGAAATACGAAATAATTTTTAATAAAATTTTTAAGCAGATAGACATGTGGATGTATATGTGTGTGTGTGTGTGTGTATAGAAAATAATGAACTAAATTTTATTTCAACCCAATACAGTGATTTTCTGACCCTCTAAGGGTTAAGAAGAGGAAGACAGCCCCAAGTATCAGGGAAGAGGTCTTGACTGTGGCTCCACCCCAAGGGATCCACTTAAAAAACCCTGACTTTGATTCCTAAAATCGAGACCCAGGGATTATTTTATTTTATTCTGAAAATAACTGTTTCAAACACTCAAATAAAAATTTTGATTGAAACAATAACAAAAATTTATATTTTGTATAACTATTCCGAAGAATCCAAATATCGGACTAAATCGGTTTAAATTAAAGTTTCTGCATCAGATTCCATTTATATAGTATCTATAACTGTTATTTTTTAAGTTCTATATAGATCTTAAAACAATTTCGAATCTACGTATATATTATACAGTATATTAAATAAATTCACCCACATCATCTATACTACTATTCCTACGCCTATGCATGCAATAACGCTGTGAACGTCACTGACATCTGGCTCGATCGCCAAGAACTCGTATGTTGGTATAAAACTTATTTTAGTATAAAAAATTTCATCGAGTTTATAAAAATAAAAAAGAAGCTTCGAGTTAATTCTCTAGAGCAACAAAAATATTTGATAGTGTACAGAGTTAATCATTATTATCTATGTATATTAGATTATATACAATTATATACAATTCATATTCATATATAAATACACGCACGTTATATTTCATTATATTTCGTCATTATCTAGAATTACAAGTCGTTAGTTCCAGTGTTAATATCCTCCACCCGAACCAGGTTTCACTTTTTTATCTATTTCCTATAAATATATGCATTAACATAAATATTCACAGGCTAGAAATAAATATTCCCACCGTGTACGCAACCAGCGATGTACCTGTGCTGCCCCCATTATGCAAATGTTCCTTCCCGCAGTACCAACCTATTAACCGCATAAACATCAACGTTTACGTTTGATAATCGTGCCATAGGTAAATCGTATCCCATAGTCGAGGAGTTTAACGTTACGTTAAAATCGTGGAATACAATGGAGCAATGATTCCTGGAGAATAGACTATGCTAGATTATACGAGCGTAACATGAGTCACCGTGTGCACCTAGAGAGCCGGCTTCAACCTCCCAGTCCTGTGCATCTGCATTTTATACACGCTCCCACGCATTCGATGCCAAGTAGGGATTTACCGATTAGGAACTTAGGCGAGAGCGGAACAACCCAGGCGTCGTTACGACCAGAGATGTATCGTACGACGTTTTCCAGTCGAAAACCAACCGTGTTCTCATCGATCCACGTGTAACGAGGATACCAACCGCGGGAAACGCGTCATTAAGGATTCCACGGGTAATTGGCCGACGAGTCCGTCGAGGATGATTCTGTGGATTTTTTGTAATGGTTCGAGAAGCGAATAGGTAGCGCGTTTCGTGAAGCGCAAAGACTGGGAAAGGTGTGGTGGCGAGGTTAAGTTAGGTTAGATTGGCGTGGTGAGTTGCTTGCGTTGTGATTTTTGTATGTTAGTTGTAGTTCTTAGGAAAAGTAGTAGAATCTTCTTGTGGGAAGAATTCTGAATGGGTATGGAAAAGTTTGAGAGATTATTTTTGGCAAAGAATGTTGTATAAAAGAGATCCAATTTTTAGTGTACATACATGAAGGTGGAATAATTTAGAATTGTACTAGTGTACAAAGATTGTTGAAAATATTGTAGTCAACATAATATATATTATAGTAAAATATAGCAAAATGTATGTTTAATCTTATATTAATGTTGAAATATATAAATGTTACATTAAGACTTGTAGTGAAGTAAAATAAATAGTAAGATTACTAGCTTAATATTTCTGTCTTTAATTACTTTGATTAAAGTTAAGTATTATTGATGAAATATTGCATCGTATAGGAAATACTGGAATGCTATGTATGAATCCTATCTGGTAATCTTCAATCTGAGGTACTAAATATAAATGTATATACTAATATATAGATCAATATGAGAATTAGCACATTATATTTGATATATAAACTAAAGTTGAAGTTTACTTTCAACTTGGTTGTGAATATAATCTGTTATTGTTGAAGTTGGACATAGTATCTATAATCCTTTAAGTTTTACTTTTCATAATCCTCATCATCTGATCTAATTCCTTAGCGAACACTATTCATTTGTTATTTTTGTCTTATCTTTCAAACTAATTTTTCTTTTTACCTAGAATTACCTCACAAAGCTTGTCACAAAATTCTCAAAATGTACTTCTGCAGTTCTAAGAAATCTTGTATACTTGATATACCAGGTGACTCATATAATTTAGGGATTACTTGTCTGTATAATTTGTTCTCTCATCGTAATCTTGTAAAATTGCCAAATGGAAAAAGCACAGGAATATGCAAGTGGCCCAGTACTTCCCAAAAACCTTCTGAAAATATTCCACAATCTCTGAACATTGTAAGATCATTATTCCATTAACAAGATTTATATTACACTACAAATTTAAACCAAATTAGACTAATCATCATACATTCCTAAATGGATTTTATTTCTCATTAAGACATACAATAAATCCAAATGACCATAAAAAAAGAAAAAACAGCAATGTGGCAGTGTGACCAGATACCATAATGGAATTTACCTTTCAATAGCCTTGAATGACCAATCGATTAGAACATGGAATAATAATTGCGTGTGAATCACTAAAGAGAACTATAGCTTCCACGACGCAATTTACATTATTAATAATACTAAATGTAGACAAAAGAAAATTAAGAAAAGAAAATGAAATATTCAATACCTCTTTATATACCCATTAATACAATATAAATAATAAATATATTTCCCATGTAATATTAAAATAATAAGATATAGCATAAAAAAGAAATAAACTATAAAATCTGTTATTAATATCTCCAAGATTATTTTCCATGAAAATGCTTGCTTTGTCGTTGCAGCAGCAATAATGGACCACCCTGTATACGAGACGCCTGGCGATAGTGTTAAGTTAGGAGCATCTTTTTATTCGTCATAGCATGAGGGATCTGTTCATTCAACGACCAGTGAATGAAGCTTTGAGCCAGTTCTCGTGATCGTCTTGCGTAAGACGAGCAACATTTAAAGGTCACTATTACGCTCGTCCAAGCTACTACACTTTACTATTACTACGCTCTTTGGTTAGAGCACTGGTCTATAGAGAATTCATCTCCTTCGGCTTACTCTGTGAAGTGCATAAATCGCTATTTACGCTGTATAGGCTATAGAAGGATTACATTCCTGAATGAGGGACGAGGGACAATGCGAAGAACATGGACTTCAAACGAATACTAGGAACTGAATATTCTAAATTTTATTCTTTTATTTTGTTAAAATTTGCCGTATATTGATATTAACGCGATTTAATAATTAATATCAATATTTAATTTTTTTTATTTCGATATTTAATTTTAAATTTAATATTTGTTTGATATTTATTTTATTAATGGTATAGTGATAGCATAGGATAGTAATAAACAAATTTAATCATTAAATTAATATTTAAATTTAGTATCTGTTGGGTGTAATTACTTTTTAGATTTCTATTTTATTCATATAGTATATCTCAATTATTACAGTAAAAATTGGGAAATATCCTGTACAAAATGTACAAAGGTATTCCATATATTTGTATTACAATGTAAATTGCTAAAGATACCTAGAGTAATTATAAAAAATATTAAATTTCACATATTATTTTCATTTTAAAATATTCAAAGAAATTTCATTTGTGATGTTAAATAAAAAAATAAGCAACGAGAGAAATAGGAGATACAGTGTTACAATAGTGAGCACCTAACACTCCCATAGAGCCCATGAAAATTTATAAAAAAAAAGAATATTCTTTTCTTTTTGAAATATCCAATGAAGTTTAATTTGTGATGTTAACTAAAAAATAAGCAATGAGAGAAATAGGAGATACAGTGTTACAATAGTGAACACCTAACACTTCCGTAAAGCCCATAAGAACCCATAAAAAAAAGGAAACGAAATTATGTCAAAATTAATGTAATCTAGTATTTTAATATTCAATATAAAATAAATTGCAATTGATCAGATACAGTGTTACAGTAGTGAACACCTAACACTCTTATAGAACCCATAACAACCCATAAAAAAAAAAAGGAAACGAAATTATGTCAAAATTAATGTAATCTAATATTTCAATATTCAATACAAAATAAATTGCAATTGATCAAGTCATTTGATCATTCACCATTAGTATTAGTACTAGTTACCTTATCTTCCTCACACTCTATCCTCTAGTACCCTAGTCTATCAATGTCCCATATTTCTTTTCCCAATTTCAAAACAGATATTAATCATATTTACGCAAGTTCGGTATAAGGTAGACTTAATCGCGCACTCGATTTTAGCTGTCACTCAAATCCATTTAAAATGGAATCAGCTTACTCAGCACCTTCTCGTAAAAGTAGAGCTATAGAGCCAACAGATTGCGGGTAATCTTCCCATCAGAGTTGCGTAGTCACGTTTTCAAGTTTGCATCGTGTATATGTAACTTATCTTTGTTATTAACGATAGTGATAAGGCCAGGCCACTTCAATCTGGGACTACATTACGAAATCTTGTCAATGATTTCGCAGTTAATACATGGATATCACAACTGGATCAATTGCTTCTGTCTGATGAATCGATGTTTCCGAGAGATCAACGTGAGTTTGTCGTTTTCTTTGCAAGAATATGATGGTCTGTTCCAAAATTAATGACAAAATTAATTGGCAATTTATTTATAGCTCGTCGAATCAGGGGAAGGACTGGAGGAGATGAGAAGAGTGATGAGGAAGTAGCAAGAGAGATGAAGACTGGTCCAGACCAAAGAGAGCAGAAGAACCAAAGTAACTAGGCAATATTCCTTTTTGTTTGTATCGAAGAAGTAATGAAGTGTCTAGTTAGGTTAGTTTCAATTGGAGGAGTGAAACAGGCTAAACAGGGATTCAAGTTATTTCAGGTTATAAATTTTTTAAAGGTTAGATCAAATGAAGTTTAGACATAACTATCAGAGATTGTAATAAAGTGCAATTATTGGTATGGAGAAGAAGATAATGGTATGTAACATAAAAATGTAAACTGGCAGCCATCCTAAGCCAATAGGCAAGGTTTTAAAATAAACTGATGTTAATAATAATATCTGTAGCTTATATTGGTTGCTTTGGCAAGAAAAAAGTTGATTACCGTGATCTGTGATTCTCACTGAGATATTCAGGTTACCCATGTTCATTTTAATTAGTTTGCTGATACAGAGGAAGTATGGGAAAATGTTTCATGTGATTGGATTATCCTCTGAGGGATTTTTGTGGTTACCTTCTATCCAAGGAAGGCCGCCATTTTTATGTAACTGAGAATTATTACTGTTATAACAATTTTCAATCTAAATCTTCAAATATAGCAGATATATTCATCCTTATGGGAAACTTTGGCATAGTCACTATACTACCTAATGGAATACAGACTACATTACATATAACAAACTTCTGAATCTTCAACAACTTACTCTAATCTTTCCAATTACTCTGA
This sequence comes from Eufriesea mexicana, assembly GCF_001483705.2. Taxonomy (NCBI): domain Eukaryota; kingdom Metazoa; phylum Arthropoda; class Insecta; order Hymenoptera; family Apidae; genus Eufriesea; species Eufriesea mexicana. The sequence continues at coordinate 42,329 of NW_016924843.1, forward strand.
TAATAATATGAATATGACATCCAAGTCCTTAGACATAGATACCTAGTAAACTCATCCCTACAGCAAACTTTAGGATAGGCACTGTGCTAGCTAGTAGAACCTAGAATGCATCAAACACAAACAAATGAATGTCCAATCACTGAATTCACAATTACTCTAATAACAAGTTAAATAAGACAGTTAAGTCCTCACATGTGGCAGATATACTTATCTCTATAGCAAACTTTGGGATAGTCAATGTGCTACCTAGTAGAACCTAGAATGCATCAAACACAAACAAATGAATGTCCAATCACTGAATTCACAATTACTCTAATAACAAGTTAAATAAGACAGTTAAGTCCTCACATGTGGCAGATATACTCATTCCTATGGCAAACTTTGAGTAGTCAAAACCTACCTAGTGGAACTGAGAATGCATCAAACACAAACCAATGAATGTCCAACCATTGAATTCCCAATTATTCTGATAACAAGTTGAATAAGACATCCAAGTCCTTACACATACATACTTAGTATACTCAGCTCTAGTATACTATCCCAACTTTGAGATAGTTACCATGCTACTTAGTAAAATACAGACTGTACCAGGCAACAAACGAATCTTGGACAACAGAATTTCCAATAACTCTGACAATAGGATGACAAGACGTCTACCTTCTCACATATACACACCTAATATACCCATCCCTATATCAAACTTTAGTCCAGTCACTATGATACCTAGTACAATACAGACTGTACAAGGCAACAAACGAATCTTGGACAACAGAATTCCCAATTACTGTGACAATAGGATGAACAATACATCTAACTCCTCGCATATGCACACCTAATATATTCATCCCTATGGCAAACTTCAGAGCAATCGCTACTCTGAGCATAGAACCAACCCATAGAATACATCAAGCACCCGAACAAACACTCCCAGCTAATCCAGCCCCTGGCATAACACACTAGATAACATGTCAGACAACGTCGAACCAGCTACATCCCATTACCCTATCCGCGTCAGCAAGAGGCCTGTGCGCGGCTCCATTCCCACAAAGCGCATTAGCAACTGACGACAGCTAGGTCGTCGAATGATCGCGTCCATGGCGACAGTGTTCACCAGGTCTGAATCCCCTTGGCCAGCACGTGCGTCCGCATAAAAACCAAAGCCTGCACATGCTGCACACATGGTCCCGCTGATATGCTTGCCAGGGTGTATAGTGCGTTCGAGAAGAGATGGCACAGCGTGTTTTCATCCTCACGGCTGACTAACTCCGCTGATACTCGATTATAAACAGTGATCGCCATTGGCAAGTATCGATTCTTAACCGTTTGAGTTCCAAGCAGTGCGATCGCGGTCAACGTTGCTGAAGCATGTACATCACATAGTACCAACAAGCGCTATTGCGACGATTGGGATTTTTCGACATAAAATTAAACAAGCACTGTCGCACCGTTTGGACTTCTTCGCACTCGATTAACCATTTGCGCTACGATTTAACTTTCGGTTGCCGTGCCGTGCTCTACAATAACATGCGGTAAGACGTTACATCGACGTGGTATACACGTCGCCGGCGGCTTTGGAACAAAAGCATCTCGACGTGCGTGACACGTCTTATAGCGCAAGTGGTTAAGGCAAGCGTTATAGCGCTGTTCAGGCTTTTTCGACCGTGTTCTTCCAAAAGCCTCAAGCGTTGCTTGGGACTCAAACGGTTAGGCATACTGCGCTACTTTGCTACTGCTCAGCTATTTCGGCTATATTGGCAGGTGTTGAGTGCGAATTTATATCATCATCTTACCAATGAAATGGGCATGATCCAACCAACGGGGAAGTCAACCCGCGCTTGACCCTGTGTTGGCCTAAGGAGTACGCCCGGGGAGGAACCCGATATTGGCGTGTTACTTTTGGGCCACTTCAGGTCTGGCATGAATATTTATTTTATTGAAAAATTGTAATAAAAATATGGAAAATATTTAATATATAAGTATTTAATACAAGTATATTAACCCTTTGCACTCGACGACTTTTTCGTTAGAGAAAAATAGTAATTCGAAGACTTTCTGTCATAGAGTCGACGATATTTTTAAAATGGTAAATCAAAAATGCAAATTAAGACATAGAATTATTTTTCTTCGACATTACACACAGTGTTAGGTAATTTTAAATTTGATATATTAATTAACGTCGATTTTTAGAATCTGATTAAATGGTGACTGAGAGTCATCTCTCGAGTGCAAAGGGTTAATATGTAATATACTTATATATTAATATATAAGTATTTAATATATTTATCTAATCTTATCCATTATTATCTACAATGTATACCTAACAATATAATAATTATATTATTAATACAAGTAACTGCAGTTTGGCCTCGCGTTCCAGATCATGGCAGAAATTTTTAAAGTTGTATAATGTCTACCTTACAAAGACGCATGCTGACTATCGGATAGCTTCCTTGCATGTAAACTTAGCGCGTGCACAGCATTTTCTAAACATGAACTGTATAGCGATATATCATATTTACCTCTTCCGCGTTCGTATATGGAATTTCACAGATTGAAAGCTGTTCCAAAGCAACGTACTCCTACATACTCCTTAAAAACACTCCGTGACACTGTTACATGTCAATATACAAGAAATATTTTTACACGATAAATGATACGATCCCAAGGATAAAAATTTTGTAAGAAAATAGAATAAGAATTCCTTTTCCTAAATAAATTTAATCTTTGAGTGATAAAGACTATTATCAGATAGACTAGCACTAGTGTTAACGTGACGTCAAATTGACTTCCTGTCAATAGTGGTCAAATTAACTGTACAACTATTAGTGACATGACGTCGATCTGACATGTCCTTAGGTACCTAGATCTCGTAAGTATACTACTATACTGCGTGCAACGAGACGAGATACCGATTGCGATGACTGCACGTGATCAGATCAGGGCTGACTTCACAGTACCCGGAGCCAATGATTACGTGGACCTGTTTTTGGAACAGTGCAAGAATGGAATAATGTGAATTCTGAACGTTCTTTCAAGAGCCCACAATAACCGAGTAAGTGTAATTTCTGAAGCTCAAGAAAATACAATAGACCAATAGCTGCAGATGCAATAATGTAAATATTGGTATCTCGACTCTTTAGACGGAGTATAGACACTTCGATCTCACCTCTGACGATATGGGGAGTCAATTTCTCGTCCAATCACCTCTACTGACACGTGGTCAAGTTGACTTCGTGTCACCAGTATTGACAGGATGACAATTTGACTTCGAGTCATTATTATTGTAATGATACGGAGTCAATCTGACGCACATGCATCATCACTAGCGTTAGGAGGCAATTTGACGACGTCATTACTTTGAGGTTAGAAAATGGCGGCTGTTGCGGCCCTAAGACCGTACATCCCAAGTTAAGTGGAGGACTGTTTATGTCATTGCCAGTGTGACGCAGTTAACAAACACATAGCTTCAATAAATCACTGAAACCATAGCCATCCCTTGGACCCATGACACATAATACAAATAACCTCTCCTCCAGCCAAAACCATTATAAATATCCGAACCTAGAGCAAAATAAAGTTAGTACTATTTTGAAAATTGTGCTCGTGAGTTACGTCTGTTCCTACCCTACCCACGCACCGTGACAACAGCGTCCCTTGATTCGTATACACTCGTTACAACCTAGTCACCACTTGGGTGAACCTTAGCAAGAGTCAATATATCACTCTTAAGACGATAGGCATAAGGACCTAAATTATTTAAACATCCACCACCACCGAAAGACTATCGAAGGCTATCACACACTCCCAATATTACTCACTACCAATAGGAAGACACACACTCACCATTTACATTTTACATAAATCAATCAGTAGGCATACAAAACTTATAAAACCACTGAGACAGTTCTCATGACAGGTTCCTCCTAAAAATCCCACGAAGACAGGACTAGCATCACGACCAGACCATCAGTCATGACCTACGATGATCAACTCAGAGCCAGAGACAGTAAAACGTCAGAATTCTTTAGTTCAATCCTAACCAGGTCTAGCTCTATTAATTTATGTTGTAAATTAGCTACGCCTATGCAACGATGATGACAGGCCTGTTAGAAGTTGCAGGCTAATACCGACTTTTGGACCTCAAGATACTATGCAGGCATCAAGGGGTCGGTTTTGGGGGTTTAAAAGGGACTGCTGTCTCTCGCTGCTTTCATTCTCAAACCCGGAACAGTGCAGATCGCTTACGTATTGTGACCCACAGTGGTGTGATAAAGACTTATCTCGCTGCTCTCACTCTCAAACCCGGAACAGTGCAGATCGCTTACGTATTGTGACCCACAGTGGTGTGATAAAGACTTTCGTTTTTCTTTTTATATTCGCATAAAGTGTAGGCCGCATCCCAGGAACATTGTCGTATCCGTGTAAATGGGCCTTACAACAACGACTGTACTATATATCTCATGAATACATCACTGAACTTACTCTCAGTATGATACTACCCTTTGGTTAGTCATTGATCCACGTTCTTCTCAGCTAATATACATTTGCTAAATCAATGAATCATCATATCATTTGCTAAAGCAGTGAATCTTCATTTGCTAAATCAATTAACTGCAGAAATAAAGAAATAAAGTAAAAATTGATTTGAAATAAGGAAAATTAAACCAGGAAAATCGGTCAAGTCAGTGCAAAAATTCGGAACAATTCGAAAATTGGAGTTCATAATACAATACAACCTTCATCTCCACTATACTACCCTATTAATACCATCAACTTCTAATACCTCTACCTAGAAGATTCGCGAAGCAATCTGCAAGTGCAGCAACGAAGAAGCAAATTTCACGGTTAGACCCGAGGAACGAGGCAACGCGACCTGTCCGTGTGCCTCGAATCCGTTTCCAGTTGCACGTTAAGGTTTCGCGAGGTATTTGCTCGCGCGGCAACGGATCGACAAATAGCATCGGGGCTCAATTGTTCGAGGAAGAAGGTGACACGACAGAGGCTTCAATCGAGGGGGAAACGAAGGAATTCCAGGCGTACGTGTGCACGTGCACCGGCTGCGTCCTCGTGGATTCGATTCGAGGCACGCGTGTCGACCGAGTGATATTGCAAAATCGCTGCACGTTGCCATTAGCATAGGCTCTTTGTTGCCGGTGACGCCGGACGCGTCTTTTGCTCGTTACACCTCGATTACGTTAGGTTACGGTGGCGCGTCTATCGCGGTGCACACGTTCTATGGTCAAACGCGTTCGATTCCCGTCGATTTGCATACGCGGCTTTCCAGAGCTTTGAAAAGGTCGAATTAGAGGTCTATGACAGATGTTTCGCGTGTGATGTCGGTTTTATTAGTTCGCCGATTTTAGTTCCATATTGCGTCGGCAGATGGCGCAGGACCGAACCGTTTACGCATCTATGTTACTGGTGACTGTGCCATACTTGGGCTGACCACTTCTTACGATCATTCGCTTCGCATTTTGATTTGGATCTGTTCTTCGTTTGAAGAAATTCAGCTCTAGTTTGACCTCCCAAACTGTAAGTACTATATTTTATTAGTTCACGGATTTTAGTTCCATATTGTGTTGGCAGGTGGCGCAGGACCGAACCGTTTACGGATCTATATTATTGGTGGCTGTGACATACTTGGGCTGACCACTTCTTATGATCATTCGCTTTGCATTTGGATTTGGATTTGATCTCTATTTGGAAAAATACTATATTTTATTAGTTCGTGGATTTTAGTTCCACATTGCGTCGGCAGATGGCGCAGGACCGAGTCGTTTACGCATCTATGTTACTGGTGACTGTGCCATACTTGAGCTGACCACTTCTTACGATCATTCGCTTTGGATTTGGATTTGCTCTTCGTCTGGAGAAATTCAGCTCTGGTTGGACCTCCAAAATTGTAAGTACCATATTTTGTTAGTTCGCGGATTTTAGTTCCACATTGCGTCGGCAGATGGCGTAGGATCGTGTCGTTTACGCATCTATGTTACTGGTGACTGTGACATACTTGGATTGACTACTTCCTACGATCATTTGCTTTGGATTTGGATTTGTTCTTCGTCTGAGGAAATTACTGATTCTGATTATACCTTCCAAAATGGCAGTAGCCATTATATACCGACATTTTGTTCGTTCTGAATATTCTAAACGTCAGTGGTCCTCCTGTTTTAGACTCTTTAGGTATTCACTAGAATATTTATTCTCGTTCTGATTGACGAAGTCTCTAGCTGTGAAATTTTAATGGCGGTAGCCGAGTGTAATTCAAACATTTTGGTCGTTTTGAAAAGTTTAAACACCAGTCTGCCTCTTATTTCGTACTCTCTAGGTATAATTCCCTATATTCCCCAGGTGAGAATTTCTATTTCCCTTTTCTTTGTTCTTTGCTATTGCTAACGTGTTTCTGAGCCCCTTTTTAGGTTAGTTCTCGAATTATTTTGAATCACAGCTATTCTAACCCAAATTAAGGAAACTTGCAATACGGATCGCCTAGACAATAAACTTATAAACTTCAAACTTCCTCAAAACATCAAACTTTCTCAGATCTACACGTTGAAATACAAATTTCATTCCAAGTACCTAGAACCAACCATGGATCATCCAAGTGCAACAAATCCTATAAACAATAGCCTCGGTAAACCTAACCTAAGCAACTTCCTCGGACCTAAAAATTCTAACTCGAAGTCATTTCTAAAAACATCGGACTTGGACTTTGTGCAGTTCATCTACGATGAGAAACACTCGGATACAATGGGATTAGCGTCGTTCCTGTAAGAGACCTTGCAGCACACACTGGACACCGCGTCCCGGATTACCTGGCCAAGTAGCACGTTCGCAAGTTGGCGCAGTACCACGACCTAAATTTCCTGTTCGTTAAATATTTCATGTTGCAGTGGCGACCGTGTACGGTAGGCGATACTCGACGAAAAGCGGATACGCGTTCCACGGTGTTAACGCGACGACGATCCACCTTGCTCGTCGATAACGATACCTCATCCTCGACAGAGCTGAGATAACACTGTTTCTGACATTTACAGGAGCCGGCGCGACTACTATCTACCAGCATTTCGTCAGGTATATTTACGAGATGTACTACCGGCTTCAAGAACTATGTCCTCGCGATACCATCTGGGATATTCCGTTTCTCGAAGCGGGGTGAGCGCAAGAATACAAGGATGCACAGTCTTGTGACTCTGTTGATCTATTAGGTAGATTGGAATGAGATGATAGTGTTATAGAGAATGGCTTGTTCCGTATGCTCGACATATATGTATCGATGTTTGAATGGATTTGTAAAATGCTATTTTTGCAATGTTTTTTATTTGTCGATTTGTTGATGATGAACGTTGAAATTGGTTTTATTATATTTTTGGAATATTTTTCATTCAATTTTTAGTTGCGTTTTCGTTTTCTTTTATCTGTTACTCTTTCTTTCTTTCATATTTCACTATTTACTATTATTATTATTTGTTAATATTTTTACATACTATTATTCATTGTTTTCTGTTCGAGCATGTAAGGGGAATTGTTAAATAATATTTTTGGAATATTTTCTATTCAATTTTTATTTATTTTCATTTTCTTTCATCTGTCATTCTTTTTCTGATATTTGCTTATTGTTATTTACAATTATTATTATTTGTTAATATTTTTATATACTATTATTCATTGTTTTTTAAACGAATATGTAAGGGAATTGTTAAATAATATATTTGGAATATTTTCTATTCAATTTTTAATTTATTTCGTTTTTTTTTATCTGTTACTCTTTCTCTCTTTCATATTTCACTATTTACTATTATTATTATTTGTTAATATTTTTACATACTATTATTCATTGTTTTCTGTTCGAGCATGTAAGGGGAATTGTTAAATAATATTTTTGGAATATTTTCTATTCAATTTTTATTTATTTCCATTTTCTTTTATCTGTTACTTTTTCTTCTGATATTTGCTTATCATTATTTAGAATTATTATTATTTGTTAATATTTTTATATACTATTATTCATTGTTTTTTAAACGAATATGTAAGGGAATTGTTAAATAATATATTTGGAATATTTCCTATTTAATTTTTATTTTATTTCCTCTTCTTTTATCTGTTACTCTTTCTCCGACATTTACTTGTCGCTATTTACTATTATTATTATTTGTTAATATTTTTACTCACTATTATTCCTTGTATTTTGTTTGAATATTTAAGGGGAATGGTTAAATAATATTTTTGGAATATTTTCTATTCAATTTTTAATTCTGTTTTTCGTTTTCTTTTATTTATTACTCTTTATTATTATTATTATTTATTAATATCTTTACCTACTATTAATATTCCTTTACTTATTTTTATTATTTCATCTGTGTTGTAAAAGTCTTCAAATTTTAATCAGATATTCACTCAAATTACCGATTCATTATCATATAGACACTCGAGTAATTAACCTGCACATGTACTTCAAATGACAGTCCTAGATAATATTTGTGTGATATTGCAGTCGATGTTAGGAGTATTAGGTTTTTGGGAGGTTGATAGTGGCATGAAAGAAAGTTTGTTATGACATGAGCCAGTTCCGTCGTTTGTTCCCAATTCCTGGCACTGACAGCTCTATGGGCTGATGCCATTTGTGCCTGTTCGAAATGATGTTCTGCCGGTGGCCAGTCACGCGAACGTGAAACGAAAGGTTTCTTCTTACCATGGAAGACATGGATATGCAGAGTATTAATACTTCGACTAAAATACCTTGTAAGACACACGATGAGCTAATATTAAAATATTAGAAACATTTATGAATTTAATAATTTTTTAATTTAAAAAATTTAGTAATATCAGTGAGTATTATAGTGAGTTATTAAAATGATTAATATTTTGAATATTTTAACTGTAATTGAATATTCTTTAATATGGGATATTATTAATAATTTTTAACACTATATCTATTTAATTAACATTCCAAAAAGAAGTGAAAATAAAATATTTCAAACAGTACAAATAATTATTCTACAATTTTCCTATAAAATTTACAAGCTTTTAATTATCCTACAGTAAAAATATTTATTTGAAGAATAAATAAATTATAAAAAAATCTGTATAATTTAATTTTTTTATTAATTTATTAATAATATTAATTAAAATATAATAACAAATTTTATATACTGTATTTTATAGCAATAAAATAATAAACGGTAATATATTTAAAATATTTATTTTATAATAAACTGAAAATATAATGCAATATATTTTATTATTACAAAATATACTAATCATCACAAGACACTCTAATATGTTATTAAAAATTATAATTATGAGCAAATGTTGAATCTACATGTACCATAGACATGGTTCCAAGCTTTTGAGGGAGAAAGCTGTTTACTTTTCTTTCAACATGAAAACTATATTAATTAGGAAGACTGGTAATGCCAGTTGGACACGAACCAATTTCAAAATTCCATTCAGCAATGGTGGCCAAGATGTATTACATAACGAGAAGTAGGTTAAACTAAATTATCCGGTAAAGTAATCTACTTTGATCAAATCTGGTACACAACATGTACATTGCAAGCTTGGTATGTTCATTTGCAAGATAGAACCTGAACAGAAAATTATCTCTACTAGAGTTCAAATGTCAACTGCACGATTATTAATTTAATTTATTACTATTAAATTAATGTAAAATTTATTTTATGTAAAAATAAAATTTATATTCTATTTAATTTTTCAATTTATATTCATAAAACTGAATTAATTAAAATTATGTTAACGGTAAAAGTATATTAGTTATAAAATAAATATATCAATTTTTAAAGCATATTAATTTTAATATTAAAAATGTATATTAATAGTAAAATAAATTAAAATTATATTATATAGTTTGCAAATTGAGCTAGATGAACGTTTGCAGAATGAGCTAGATTTTATTCAAGAATAAATTATGAAAAATAAAATTTTCAAAATATTTGTTATTATTAAGAAAACAATTAGGTACTATATCATTTATTTCCCATTATTATAAAAAGCTTCAAACCTAATAATATCATACTTGTCAAAACGAAAAGCCACAAATATAATCTACTATAATATTAAATATAACAACTCCATTATTCAGAAATATTAAAAAAAATATAACTGCATTTAAGAAATTCAAATCACTTAAATTCTTCTCACAACAAAAAATATAATATCATACATAAAAATATTAAAAATTAATTCTAAAACTAGATAATTCTGTCTTTTACCAAATTCCAATATTTTTTAAAAAAACAAGAATCGCAATTACAATGTTTACGAAAATTCTTTTTACTGAATTATTATAAATAATTAAAAAAGACTAGGAACACTCTCATAATGAACACCCCTTGTGTATTAAAAAACCAACACAACCCATGATACACGCGAGTAAAGTGTAATTTATTCATCGATAATTTAATTTTAGCGTACTGCGTGTCGATGAACTACGCGCAGGTAGTTCCCCGTTATATTCGGGTCACCAATAAAGGATGGATATGAGTCGTTGAGGTTACAAATGACAGCTTGAATAAATTATACTGATCATTACGCGTCAGAGGAGCAGATGGTTATATGAAGTATTCACACATCTCGTTCGTGTTGGCGTGGACGAGATTTCCTACTTGATCATTCTCGTTAAACGATTTAAAAAATTCAATTTTTTTTTTTTTACTTTTTCTCAAAGGACGCGCTTTCGAAAATGTCTGTGTAAAAGGATTTGTTCGAATTCGTAAAATTAGCAGAGTTATAGACGTTTAAAGTGCGGCGTATAGCCAGTGTACAATGGGTAACGAAAACTTCAAACGCGTTTTTCTCGGAACCATGTTTTTCGAAATGGCAGACGGGATATCTCGCGTTTCAGTTGACCGATCGACTCGAAATTTGAAGGAGATCTTCATCGAATGTTCCTTTATCACGTGTACCACGGATTTTAAAATCTGATGTTTTTTATATTTTTGTTTACCACCCAAAGGTCGAAAAATACAAGGAAATTGATATTTAAACTTCAAAATGCTTCCATTCTTTTAATTTTCGAAATTTCGATGTTTTGGTGGTTCATGTTATAGCTGTGTTTATACTAATCAAGATGCTTTTTAATTTTTTCGTTTCACATAACTGGATGATCTGGAATCGTGTCAGTCATTTGAGCCCGTTTTTAAAAAACACGATTTACCTAAGGCTATAATAATTCCCACAATTTTCAATTATTTTGTTCAAAAAAAATTGGAAATATTCTTTAAGTATAAATAAATCTGACTGCGAAAACTGCATATCAAAACATATCATGGTTTCCTTAGAAAAAAATCCAAAAGAAGTCGATTTTTATTGGCCGGATAACAGGAATATTAAATTAATTTATTTAACCTGTAATTAAATTTGTGATTAATTATCATACTAAATTAAATTAATTAATCTGAAGGAATTTAGATAATATAGATTAATTATAGACAATACATACATCTATTCATCAGAAAAAATATAGACAATATTTATTAACTACTTAATTAAAAGAATAATTTTCCCAAAAACAGCTTGCAATAATTTTAAATTCAAAAATACAAACAGCCTGTTTTATAATTCTAATGTTATAGCGGTAATACCGTAGAATAGACTAACTGTAAGGCAGAAATGCAATAGTTCTCAAATTTCTCACCAGATGGCGTCGCGGAGTTCGTGACTTGGCGATTTCCTATCTAGATATCTATGTCTCTATCCGTGCATATAAAAGGAGCTTTAATTAAATAAAAATAGCTGTTTACACTACGAATCCTGGACACAGCGTTCAAATATTTGAATTTGAAAGAAACTCCGACGACCACGCTGGCAAACAGTCCCGTTATATCAATACTCTGCCACTCTTCACGTTGCAAGTTCATTATCTTGAACTCCTATGCTCGCACTAAGTGAAAGTCAACTCGCAGAAACATCTGTACTCGGGTTAGTGCACCAAGAAGATGTCTGAAGTGCATGGCTGCCCTTGAGAACAGCAGGTTCTCATTAGCGGTATTTACTTCATTACCAAACGAAAATTTAATTTAATTGAACATTAAAGAAATACGCGACCTCTCGACGAATTTAGAATTACTTCTATTCTTAGATGTTATTTTTCCTTTTAAATTCCAGAGAATTTTAATTTCACGTTTCAATTTGGTGAAACGAGGCACAGGAAACTGGCATTTAACATTTCTGAAAATTGATCACTATAATTATAAATATTTTGTCAATTCAAAATATTATTTTCTTTCCTCTTTAAATTATTATTTGTCAAGATAGATAAATTGGCAAATTTATTAAACATTTAATATTTCTGCAAACTGATCACTATAATTATAAATATTTTGTCAATTCAAAATATTATTTTCTTTCCTCTTTAAATTATACTATAAATTATTATTTGCCAATTACTTATATTATTAAATTTTGGAATGAAGATTATTAAATTATTAAATAACGTCAATTGTAACTGACAGTAATGTAAGAGATGAAATGGACAATAATTAAATAACGTTTATTCGAACAGAGTAGCTTTGCTTATGAAAGAAGAAATTAAATTATCACATATTAAAAACTATTGTAGTACTACTGTATCACATTACATACAAAATTTGCATGAAATACTATCATTAATAAAAACATAATAAACGTTATTAATATTATTAATATTATAATTAAAATAAATTATAATAATTCCATTTCAATTTTCATCAAAAAGAAATTAGTACACTTCTCCAAATTTAATTCTAAACAATTTCAAATATTAATCATATATTAAAAACTATTGTAGTACTACTGTAGTACATTACATACAAAATTTGCATGAAATACTATCATTAATAAAAACATAATAAACGTTATTAATATTATTAATATTATAATTAAAATAAATTATAATAATTCCATTTCAATTTTCATCAAAAAGAAATTAGTACACTTCTCCAAATTTAATTCTAAACAATTCCAACTGCAAAAAATAATCATTCTAATTTCACTGTTACTAAATTTCCTATCTTCCTTGTCCAAATATAAAATACACACTTCCATTGCAGTAGCAGAAGTGCAGTATATTTGCACCTATGGCAGCTATGGGCCAGCCTCGTAAACCCTAACCCAAAGGGTTAATCTGTGATTTAAGAGGGGGGAAAAAGAAAAGGATGATGAGCGGCGAGCAAATGGAATAAAATTAAAATAAACACTGACACACGAACACGTAACTCCCGTGTCACGTGTGTCGTTAATGTCACATTAACGTCAGGTGAACTTTGTCGCCACGAAGCGAGAGCAACTGCAGCCTCTGAGCGTTCGCTGTAGTCACCTGGGGTTGACTATAGGTCGGCCGTTGAAATTTCTTCGTACAGCCGCAGCTCTTTAATTACAATCCGTCGTAAAACGACCTTTCAAGAATGTCGTACGCGTAACCACTGACATTTAATTACTTTCGCGTGGCGTTTCCGTGTAAGCAGTCGAGAACTCGGGGACTGAAAAATCAAAGAAAATATTCAGCAAACGAAATTCAGAATGGTCCATTTTTTCCCTTGCAATGTCAGTCTAAGAAACACTTTGGTAATTCTTGTAGCAGGGAGGTAAGAAAAATTGTGTGCACGTTGTGCTGTTTTCATGAAAAAAGACAAAGTGTGGAAAGATATTGCAAATATTTTGACATTGTTGAGAGTGGCTTTCTAAGCTTTATTTTTATTAATATTTCATATTAATGGGAATATTTATGTTGATATTTGGAAATAATTTAATATTTAAATTAAATTATCCTACTTGAAAACCAGTATTTTTATATATTTAATATTCAATATTTAGGATTAATAATAATGGAAATAATTAATGGGGTTTGGAAGACATTACAAATATTTTGACTTTTATTGAGATTCATTTTTATTAATATTTCATATTAATGAGAATATTTATGTTGATATTTGGAAATAATATATTTAAATTAAATTATCCTGCTTCAAAACCAGTATTTTTATATATTTAATATTCAATATTTAGGATTAATAATAATGGAAATAATTAATGGGGTTTGGAAGACATTACAAATATTTTGACTTTTATTGAGATTCATTTTTATTAATATTTCATATTAATGAGAATATTTATGTTGATATTTGGAAATAATATATTTAAATTAAATTATCCTGCTTCAAAACCAGTATTTTTATATATTTAATATTCAATATTTAGGATTAATAATAATGGAAATAATTAATGGGGTTTGGAAGACATTACAAATATTTTGACATTGTTGAGGTTTATTTTTATTAATATTTCAAATTAATGGGAATATTTATGTTGATATTTGGAAATAATTTAATATTTAAATTAAATTATCCTGCTTATAAACCGGTATTTTTATGAAACAATTTAATATTTAACTTAAGTGGAAGTAATTAATGAGGTTTGGTAATTTCAGAGCTTGTGAATCTGAAAAATTGAATACAATTTTTGAAATACAAGCTAAATTACATTTAATCTTTATTTTAATTTCACCTAATTTTAAATATACAGAATAAACAAAATTTTATTAATAACATTAAGTGAAAGTTGCAGATGTTATCAAGTTTAATAACAGCTAATCAAATAACGAAAAATTAAAGTGTCGTTCCATTTAAAATAAATGAAAAGGGACCCTCTATGTCCCCCTAGCAGTTCCCCTAAGTTTGACGCACCCTAAATGATTAGCTCCCTTGTTCCATTTAATACAAAAGTCGATATCTACAGTGATTCGAAAAAAGAAGAAAGCAAAAACTGGTTACACTTTCTCTCATTTATTTCCTATTTATTTCTCAAAATACAACTATATTTCACAAATCTTACCTTACATAGAAAATAAATTTTATCTATAATGCACATTTCTAATCAAATTTTCTAACCCACCAATCCTCCATAACAATCTTATTTGTTTATGAAAGAAAAATTATTAAATTAATGTAACCTTTACTTAAATTAAAAACCTGAGCTCTAATAACCACCAAAAAAAGAAAAAAAAAATTAGTGTAATTCACTATAACAGTATACTAATAAAACACAATTATATACATACATATATATAATAACAAAAATTAAAATAAAATCGTGTAAAATAAACACATTAAAATTAATTACATATACGACAAGTATATGTAAAAAATAAAATAGAATAAAATAAAATAAAATAAAATAAAATAAAAAGAAAAATTGCGCCACTATAATTTATGAAATACACTATGTCACGTATGATTATATATACGACTAGGAGGCGAAATAAAATGGAGGAAAGGAGGGGGAACAACAGTCACGTTACATGCAACAACCATAGAGTAACAGTAACACAGAGTTAACGTTGGACGTTCACGAGAACAGGAAATAGGACTAAAGATATTTTCGTCGACCCTCGGCGCACGTTAAATTGGTAGTAGCGTGTATTGGGGTGTAATGCGTGCCGTTCTTTCGATAGCAAGACTAGCTACCCCTCTTGCAATAAAAGGGGAAGCGAGTGACGTCACGCGCATTCACGTTCCCACTAGCTAGTAAATTGTTGGTCCGTGTTCGCAATACTCGTGCACGCCCACCTTCGACGCACACAAAAATCGTTGGAGCATGTTACACGCGCGTTTATGCCTTCGGGTTATAAATAGGAGCGTTTACAAAGGAACTGTACGACGAATCAAACAGGAAAATTGAGTAACGCGGAAATAAAAGAGCCTAACGTGTATCTGCGCGGTTCTTTGTTCGTGTTTCTTCGAACGATACGCTTCCTACAGTAAGAAGCTGGTTTTGAGGTTAGTCGAGCATCGAAATAAATTTTGAATAACGTCAGAATCGATTCGAGATTGTTCCGAAATGAATTTAAAATAAATTTAAAATAGCACTGACATAACCTTAAAATAATATTAAGATAGATTTAAAACTGCATCGAAGTGGACTTAAAATAATGTTAGAGTGGATTTGAAATAATTCTAGAGCGAATTTTAAATTATATTAAAATAGATTTATATCGCCAAAATAAATTTAAAATAATACTACGCCGAATTAAAAATATTGTTATATTGATATCACAAAATAATATAAATATTATTAGAACGCTATCTATAATAAAATAACGTCAATAATATTACTGAAATAATATAAATTCTCTAATTACCCTATAATATAAATAATACCTATAATATCATCTATCAGTTCATTCATCAGCTACTTACTTCCAAAAATTATTTTTTATCTTCATTACCATACTCTCCTATCTCGGTCATAAAACACTATTATTTTTCTCCTAGCAATATAAACAAAATTACCAATTCGAAATAATACTAAAACGATTTAAAAATAATATTAAAATAAATTCGAAACAATACTAAACTAAATCAAAAATGTTATCCTAATATCACAAAATAAAAATACAAACCCTCTATAATATCATCTATCAGCTTATTCATCAGCCACTTACTTCCAAAAACTATTTCCCACCATTACCATACTCTTCTACCTCGGTCATAAAACCCCATTATTTTTCCCCTAGCAATATAACCAAAACTGCTGACATAAAATATACACTTTATAATCCCTATCTAATAAAACTGTAACATTTTCGATTAACAAAAACTATTACAAAATAGTCAAGAATTTAAAACGAGAAGTCTCGCGTAAGCCATAAAATATATATCCACCAACCAGATAGGTGCGTCCTATTTCGTCACCAGTCGCCGCCACCAGTCACCGGTCAGCCAATCAAGCGTCCGTTTAAGCCGCGTTCGAACTGGTCTTTACCCTTCAAGCTTCACCGTGAACTTAGCCACACGTAGAGACATCGCGAGGAACGTCAGCGTGGTCGCAAGCGTTTTCTTGACCGTTTGCGGCGGGGCCGTTTGTCGCATGCAATATTGATCAAGCTGGTTGGTAAATTGGACCGAGAACCGGGTGGTCGAACAGGCGTGAAGCGGTTTCCCTTCTGATCGTGAGTCACTGTATGTGCCGGCCGAAACTGTGCTTTATTGCCCGGCAGAATCGAGCCAGCCTATTCGTGTGCCTTACATTCTCTGCCCTCTGCTAACACCCTTATCGATCTACGACCGACGAAAACAAGTTTTCCTTGTGTGCTCGTGTTTCAATTTTCACTGAACGACCCTGGATCGTTAACAAAGGAACGACGAATGGTTCTATATGAATTTACAATTGGGTCTCCTTCGATGTAATATCTTTTACACGTGTCTTTTAAATTACGAATTAAATTGTTTTAATTAATGAACTTATACAATTTTTATTATTTATTTTATAGTAATTTTTCTTTATTTCTTTCAGTGTTGAAACTGCAGAGATAACTGTAATTATAATACTATTTTGTGACTTAATTAGTGAACTTCTAATAGTGTACATGCAATTGATTCACTTGTAATAATTAATTGTTAACGATTATAATAATTTTTACTTATTTATTTTAGTATTAAAATTGCAAAGACAATTGTAATTATAATAATCTTTTGTAACTTAATTAATGAACTTCTAATAGTGTATATGAAGTCATAGTCAATTCTTAGCAATTGATTGACTTGTAATAATTAATTGTCAATGATTATAATAATTTTTATTTATTTATTTCAGTATTGAAGTTGCAAAGATAATTGTAATTATAATAATCTTTTGTGACTTAATTAATGAACTTATAATAATGTACATGGCAATCATAATTAATACTTAATCATTGATTGACTTATAATAATTAATTGTCAATGATTATAATAATCTTTACTTATTTCTTTTAGCATTGAAATTGCAAAATGTCGCGTTTATGCAATTTTGAGCTAGGTTTAGGTTAACGAAGAAAGAACTGTAGCGACAAGGAGATGACGATCATTAACCTAGCCTACTCAACATAATTCTTTATTTAGGTTAACATGCATTTTATGCACTACACTCTAGCTTACGCTACCTATTCATCGAGTTCCTGTACATTAACTAGATACATGTATCAAGCTCATTACGGGAACATTCCAGCAGTGGCAGGACACTGGCTAAGTTAATTAAGTATTCAAATGAGAATGCAACCGAGATTCTGTAACGGTTCTAACACGAGACTACCTTGCAGTAATGACGAACTAATCAGTGAAGTGTACACGTCCAATTTGCATTACAATCGGTTAAAAATAAAAACTTAATTACACGTGGTCTAAAAATATTGCTCCAGGACTTATGACGCGAGTGTTATTTATGCGAATCATTTATTCTATTAGTAATATTTGATCACGTGCCGTTACACGTGTTTATTAATTTTAAGTAAAATTCCACAGACCATTTGTTTCTATTATAATTCGTATAGACTATTCATCATACTATATAACGATACTATTTACTACATATATAAATGCAAATAATATTTGGTATCTCTATTTCCTTGTAATTTAATATCAAACTATATCAAATATTAATACTGATATTTCAGTGATAATCGATTTTTCAAATTCGACACAATTTAGAGGTTATACCGGTAATAACTTCGATTATTAAATCCCCGATTGTAGGGATCTCGTATTATACCAACATTATCTGCAGTGGTTATATTTCTTTTTATCCGTAGTGATAACGTTATCCACAGTATCAGAGATAAACATCGCCTATCTCGTTAATTAATACCTCTATTGGGAGGATGTTAAATAGAATTGGAGGAATAGACATATAAAATTCTAAGACCATATAATTTCCACAATTTTCAATAATTTCGTTTAAAAGAAAAAATTGGAAATATTCTTCAACTGTATTCCAAAACGAATTATTGTTTTAAAAAAGAAAAATTGCAAATAAGTCGATTTTTATTGGCTGGATTACAAAAATACCCACTTAAAACGATTATACAATCAGAAGTCAATTCTACTAAATACTAATAACACATTTTTTATCTTTAAAGTGTCTTTTATATAGAAAAATAAACAATCGTTGTTACAAAATTAGAGGTTAGGTTACGTGTACTTATTACTTATTACTCGTGTATATTCGTCCACATTCAAGGCGTTTCTAAATATTTTCATAGAAAATATAAACGAGCAATCGATTTTTAATTATTCCTGAGATTTCTAAGAATAAGTATTCATTTTTTCCTACGAATACCTTTTACGCCCACTATATTTTGTATATTTCTAACCGGCGAATGCTCACGGACACCAAGTATGCATGTTACATAAGCTGAAAGTGCCTGGAAGCGTCTGAGATCGCAGCGTTAGTCACTGGCGACGCAGACAGTAGATTGACCGTGGTAAGACGGCCACTCGAGCGGTCGAGTGGCGCTGCAGTCGCGCGCAGGGCTCGGCCTGACTTGACCCTAGGATCGAGCCTCGTCTACCTTTACTAATCCCGGTTAAGCAGATCTGCCGCGTGCGTGGACGTTTCCGGTTTCCCTGGAGAAACGTGTACAGCCCAGTGTGCTCCGCGTCTGTATAGAATCCAACGCGTGGTTACCTTTTTCCCGGCCAAATCGACGCGGTTAATCGATGGAATCGAGTGTCACCAACCGGTTACGGATCGGTTAACCTTGCTATCGCCGCGTACGCTGGAAAAAGAACGCGTCTAACTCGTTCACCGAGCTGCTGCGGTTTTCGGTCTGTATGCGTGTGTGTGTGTCTGTGAATAACGTTATACTGGAAAACGGATCGCGATTTTTTTCCTTTCCTCTCTTTTCCTTTTTCACGCGTGGGGCACATTGGGTCGGTCAATGGCGCTCGACGGGTACTCGATGGCTCTGATTGCCGGGATATTTTTGTGGTGGAAGTGGATGGAGGTGTGCGCGAGAATGGGGCGAGGTGGGGGTAAGCAAATATGGTATGGGCGAAATTAAACGGTGCTGCACGTTGCTGTTTCCTTTTTTCCCATCAAATTCAGGATTCTCGCATGAAATGTGAATTAGGTTAGAAAGTTTTGTTGCAAATATCTAGATACCTGTTCGGATAGAAATTATTGTAAAAATTTATCTTCTTCTACAAAATATGCAATGTGTATAACTAATGCATTTATAAGCAATGAAACATAATACATAATAATTAGTGATATATATAAGTTTAAAATTAGAAATGTTATTTTCAGACAGATTATTAAAAAATGTAAAAAGGAAAATGACGTACACGTGTATAATCAATACTCTCATAAATAATAAATGATAAATTTCTGAAAAATTTATGACCAGTAAATGTTATTATTATTATATATGTATTTATATACCTTTATACAATTTTATTTAAATAAAAAAATTAAGCAAATGTAACTTTTTAAAATATCTATGGAAGCTAAAAAATATTTTTCTGAGAATTCTTTTTGGAGATTATGGTTGACTGAAATACATCCAGCCTTCTGTTACTCTGTTCTATTTAACAGACGTATAACTATTCTTAGCCTAATTTTTATTAAATCATTTATGTGTATTTAAATAAGATACTATTTTAAATCCTAAAAATTTTTGCATTTATTAATTCTCAATTCGATCTCCAAAAAATTCAACATTTTTATTTTTAAATTCCACTTTTTGTTATTATCTCAATCAATACACCAATTTCATCTCCTCCAATTAAATAATTCCAATTAAATTGATTTGTAAAGCATCAAAGCGAATTTATCTGTATGCGAATCAAACATATTCTCAGCCCAAAAGCAATATCGAAAGTTACCCTTGGAATTCTGAATTCATTTATTAAATGGCACAAATAGGTTAGAGCGTGTTACAAGATATCCCTAACGGGACTTGAATAAGGCGTATGTTTGCCTACGTGTTTTGACGTCAAATAATCAATACAATAACGACCATATAAAAGCACTCACTGATATTGCTGTTGACATAACATCGCGGACAAAGCAACATAGTGATAGAAAACTCGTGCCAGAACGTAACAGGTACAGATATCGTTTGCTCCTTTGAAGTCTAATAACATGAAATTTGTTTTCCCATGACGCGATATTTGTTAATGAAAAATAAACATTAATATCCCAAATTTTTATCATGGTAATAAGAAAATATAATTATAAAAGTACACATAAACTATATTAATATAAAATATAAAAACAAACAATATACAAAACCATGTCAATGAATTGAATTAAAAAATTTCTTCTAAACATTTTTAAGAGGGCACAAAATGATGTAAAATTGACGAAAACAGAAAACACATTAAAATTTGTAGTTGGGTTTAGAGTGACTACGAAGTTACTACTGATACGTCCATATCTAAAGAATTCTATTTCATTTGGTTATCTTTATAGTGTTGTATTTTATCAGTATATCGTTACAGGAATCAATTAAAGGAGTCGTTATACTCAGATTTCGAGTTAAGATAATAGATAATAATCAATTCTGACCTTTGTATACTACAAGCAAACAAAATTCTGATTACAGCAAGTTAATCCCTTTTGGGAAAAATGTAGTCAAGTATCTACAGACTCTGTAGCACACTAGCGCCACAGCGCCCAACTAATCCGTAAGCAACCTAACCTCCCTTACTCGAGCTTCCTCGCGACCAGGTGCATCACTATCATTTTTCCAATATGAATTTATTTCCTAGTAACTTGATTAATACCAAGAAAATAAATAAATAAATCTTTTCGATAAGAAATTTTGAATTGAAAAGTCATAATTTTAATAATTATTAATAATTATGACTCGAAAATACTTAAAATTCCAAGAAAATAGATCTCCTTTCGATACAAAATTATGAAAATTATAAAAATTATCAGCATCAACCATCATTAGTCAAACTGTACCAAACTTCCATGTTTTCTATCATTCTCATTAACATCTATTAAATCTCTATTTATGAATATCATTAGTACCAATCATCACCAGCCGTATTACAGTTACCTTGAATCTTGTTTTATCATTTTCATCAGTACATTCGTTAATCTGATCTGGATTTTTCGCTACGATTCACTCGTCCTCGTTAACTTGGCACAGACTCTGGTCTGCCAGCGATTGCATAAGATCCGACACCTCTGAGAGATTCAAGTTTGAGCATTATCGCTAATGGAGGCCTCGATGTAGAATTCGATTCGACAAACGTGACTGGAATAAACAGTTATTCAAGTACGATCGACCGGTTTCCTGGCAAAACAACACAAAAGCGCAAACAAACCTATGAGTATATTTATCTTGTTTGCTAAGTAAACACTCTGTCCTCCTTTCAGCATCGGGTAAGCTGTCGTCGCCAACGCATTACCGATGTGTGGTGTCCAAATAGAAGACGGGGCATCAGAACTACCTGATAGGATCGGATAAACAAGTTCACCAGACCTGTACCGTAATATCATGGAGTAGCCAGGTTCTAGATATCAAAGCATTAAAAGAGAGACGCTTCTGAGCAAAATAACAGCTTGGAACGTGGCGTTGCGTTACACGTGGATACTGGACTGAGACTTGGATCAGGGTCGAGAGCTGGATCTTAAGTTTCACGCGAATCACGCGCACGCTTTTGTCGAGAAGAAACGACAACTAGCTGTTTCAAGTGGACATTGCTAATAGACATTCGGTTAGAATATTCAGAAAATTGTTTTTAAAAAATGCTAACGGAATAAAAGATGAGCGAAAAGACCATTGGACTAGGGTCAATCGAGAGGATAGGGGACCAGGTCTACAATTGAGAATGAAAGAATTTCACAAAGAAATTTTCTGAAGGAAATAGTACCTAGATAGAGAATAGTGATTGTTAAAGGGATGTCATGATCACTGTCAATGTCATAATCCTTTGGGGATCAAGACACGTTCGTTGTTTTACTCTAACTGCTTCATAGTCAACCACTCACTTAGGAACAGTGGGCAAAATTTGATTCCATTTTTGAAATTGTTTTTAGCAATGGCGTATCTATGTTGATATATTTTTGTGAAACTGAATTAAAATGTAAGGTAGCATGGTTTATGCATAAAAATCAGGAAGAGTGTTCGGAAAATCTCACGAAGATTTGTTCTGTGTTAAAAGGGACACTGAAGTAGGCATGAATGACAAGGTTTAGTGATTTCATATTGGGTTAGATCTATGATTTATTTTTAGCATTTAGATTGGTTTAGATTAGTAATTTCATGATGTGAAATGAAAAGTCATTGTTGTGGTCTCCATAGCATCGTGAGTAAATTAAATCATCGAGTAGATAGCGTCTATTGACGCAATGAGATTCAGTGTCGCGTGCAGCATTCTACGTCTTTCAATGAAAACTGAACCAAAGCTGGGTCATGCGACCCTGACCGAAGTTTCTTCTCTGTCAATTCGCTCGCACAGCCACGTAAACTCCGACGTTTCAACGATTTTACACTGTGCTCTGTTGTGAACGTTACTGAGCCTTTGTTTAACCTCTTCGATTTCCTTCGTCGAAAATTATTCCTTATTATAATAACTTTATTTAATTTTATTCCTTATTTTCGTTTGTTTTTCGCGTAGTATCACTCTCTTCTCGTTTGTATTGTACTTTCAGTTATATGACACCCTATATATGCAACGTATTTCAGATTTCCAATAAGAATGTTAGACGCAAATGAACCCCAACTCACGAGCAACGGTACGCACAGCCCACCCATCCGTTCGACCTAACCTCAATTTACAAAGTTTGTTACAAAAATGTACCTATCAAAGTAAATACGATATTTTTGCATATATAAGGTATTTAATACTGGGAGGTTAAATGCCAATGCACCCCCATTCTTGAATAACGGTATACACAGTCAACCTACATAACCTCAATTTGTAAAATCTTCATAAAAACGTATTTTGGATTACCACGTATATATATCAAGCAAACACGATATTTATGCATATATAAAGTATTTAATACTGGGAAATTAAACGTCAGTGTACCCCACTTTTGAATAACAGTATACACAGTACACCTACTTAACCTCAATTTGTAAAATCTTCATAAAAAGGTATTTTGGATTACCATGTATATATATCAAAGCAAACACGATATTTTTACATATATAAAGTATTTAATACTGGGAGATTAAATATCAATGCATCCCACTTTTGAATAACAGTATACACAGTCCACCCATCCGATTCGACCTAACCTCAATTTATAAAAGTTTGTTACAAACATGTACCTATCAAAGCAAATACGATATTTTTGCATATATAAAGTATTTAATATTGGGAAACTAAACGTCAATGTACCCCACTTTTGAATAGCAGTATACACAGTCCACCTACCCGATTCAACCTAACCTCAATTTACAAAATTTGTTACAAAAATGTACCTATCAAAGCAAACACGATATTTTTGCGTATAAAAGGTATTTAATACTAGGAGCTTAAACGTCAATGCACCTCTACTCTTGAATAACAGTATACATAGTCCAACCATCTGATTCAACCTAACCTCAATGTACAAAATTTTTGATAAAAACGTACCTATCAAAGCAAATACGATATTTTTGCATACATAAAGTATTTAACACTGGGAAATTAAACCTCAATATACCCTACTTTTGAATAACATTATACACAGTCCACCTACCTAACCTCAATTTGTAAAATCCTTATAAAGCCGTATTTCGGACTACCGTGTATATGTACCACATATTTCAGACTGCCAATAAAAATGTTAAACGCAAACGAACCCCACCTCCCGAGCAACAGTATACACAGTTCATCCAACCGATTCGACCTAACCTCTATATCCGATACTCGTATATACCAGAACTGCAACTCAGCCACCGAACCATTCCTCCTCGCCCAACCGCGAACACAGATCCGTAGGAGCCAAAGAAGCGAAAAGCGAAACGGTGAACGAAAAAGCACCAGCGCCGGAAAAGGAAAGGCGGACGGACAGGAAACGTCAAAGGCTGGAGTGGAGGGGAGCGGCGAGCAGTGTGGCGCGTTGAAAAAGCCGAAAGGCAGGAACGAAACTGGGAAGAATCCCGGCGGACGGTGGTGCGAGATATCGGGTAACATTCGTCATGGTGAGTGCGGAGACGTCGACCTCGGGCTGGTCGCGGTCCTTCCCGGGTATACGTGTAACCGGCAAGCATCAGCCAGCAACGCGTCAACGCGCTGGAACAAGTCCACGACAAATTTAATCTCCTCGCGAGCCGGTCCGCTCGGTTCCGCGACGGAACGCACCGAGACCCCGTTTCCGACACGGGATTCGTGGCCGGTCGTTGGCCGATGAAAAAGATCGTCGACGGGAGAGACTGTCGTGTCCTGAGCGTAATGAAAAAAAGAACGGAGGCAGGCAGGAGAGGCTCGCAATATCGGCCACTCTGCGAGTCGCTTCACCGCGACTGTTGCGCCATCGATCCGGAGGACGCCGTGAGCTTGCGATTGGCCTGCCCGGATAATCGCGCGAGTAAGAGGTTGAGGTTATATCGCCAGAGCGACATATTATTCCCCGACCAATGGCGGGAACTTTCGCGAAAATGTGAAATTTTAAATTTTGTTGTAAACAATAAATAGGGATATAAAATTATTTGTTGGGATTTTTGGAAGTTTTAAATATACGCGGTAATTATTTTAATATTCGAGAGCTCGTGACGATTTTAATATTAAATAATTTTTAATAATTTTTATAAGTCGTAATTTTTTAAAAATTTTAATATTTGAAAATTCGTGGTAATTCTAATATTTAACTATTCGCAATAATATTAATATAAAACAATTTTTAATAACATTAGTATAGAGAAATTCGTAATAACTTTAATATTTAACATTGCATAGTATTTATGACGATATTAAAAATTGAAAGTAACAAAAATGAAAATTTTATTTCTAACATTTTTATAACATTTCGATTCTAAATGATGCGTAATACTAGCAATACTAAAAATTCCAAAATATTAATAAAAATTAAAAAATTTATTAATTTTTATTCCCGCTGGTGTACAAAATAATTCATAAATTGGTATCAAGGGATTGCTTTTCATTTGTAATTCCTATGAAACCTGTGCAAATTTCTCCAAAATATATCTGCAAACTTAATCAAGATTTTTTCCAGTAAAATATACTGAATATATCTCGAAATAAATGGCCACGTTGAACCTCGAATAGTGGCCATTTAAACGGACAGCGGAGAAGAGATTGGGTATCACAGACTTCGTGCCTGTGCATGTAGGCGAGTTTTTGGAAGAGTTACAGTTGGATGGACGTAGAGATATTGGAGAGCTTTGGAAAGTTAAGCACTCTTATGCGCTGGGTCAAAGAGGTTGGTAGCCCTGTACTGCCTAGTTCTTCAGAAGTTTCTGGCTTTTCTTTTAAATTAGGAGATCTACCACAAGACACAAGTTGCTAACCAACACTGCAAAGAATTGATCAGTTTCGTATTGACACTGAGCGTTTAATCTTTTAACACGTCTACTCTGCATATATTGAATTCGAGTCGACGCAAACTTATGCGACGTGGACATTTTTTGAGAAAAATAAATTCACATGATAATCCGTGAAAAAATTTCGATAAATATAAATTATGAAACTCGTGAGTCATACTGATATGACACAGACGTGCATTCACTATGATAGCAAATATTATTTATCAAAAATAAAATATTACATATTTACCACGATCTTATATTTCGTAATACGTGATTCAAAAAAATTCTCCCGCCAAAAAATTTTAATCTCGATTCATTTTTCGGGAAAAATAAGTTTACGTGATAATCCCTGAAACATTTCGATAAATATAAATTATGAAACTCGTGAGTCATACTGATATGACACAGACTTGAATTCACTATGATAGCAAATATTATTTATCAAAAATAAAATAATACATATTTACCACGATCGTTATAACGATCTTATATTTCGTAATGCGTGATTCAAAAAAATTCTCCCGCCAAAAAATTTCAATCTCCATTCCATCTTCCTAAATTTCCCCGAGCAGCAAATATTTATTAACCCTTTACACTCGACGATTTTTTGGTTGAAAAATTTTCTGCCATAAGGCTGATAATATTTTTTCAGCAATGAATAAGAAATCGTATAATAATTAACACGTAAAATTATTTAATTTTAATTAACCTAGCACACTGTAACATTACATTAAATTGAATATATCAATTAATATCGAGCTTCGAAATTTGATCAAATGGCGACTCTCAGAGGGCGCCCCTATCGAGTGCAAAGTTTTTAATCGATAATAAAATTAATAAAAAAATGGAATAGTATACATTCGCCACGATTTCGAAATAACAATATTACATTTCATAATAAACGATACAAAACGAACTTACAACGTGATTCACCCTCTCCCTCCCCCTTCAAAAAAATAAATCCACCCCCCTCAATTTCCTCGAATGACTACAACCACAGCCAGGCTCGATCAATATCAAAACACCGGCGCTGATCCGTAACTAATTTATCAAACTCGGCGACAAAAGGAGACACAAGTATGATACTTGGCAAAGAGTACACAGAAACTTCCCCTAAACCGCAGAATGATGCTCTTGTCCCGTGCGAAACCGCGCCAGGTCAATGACTCTTTAACTGGTACGAAATTAACCCTCTGCACGAGAGATCCACGGGAGTCCTCATAATCGCTTGTTTCTGGATCTCAATTTCGTCTCGGGGCTAATTGCACGAAGGGGAGAAAAAGAGAGAGAGAGAGAGAGAGGGGGAGAGAGAAGAGAGAAGAGAGAAAGAGAAGAGAGAGAGAGAGAGAGAGAGAGAGAGAGAGAAGAGAGAGAAATAAAGGGAGAGAGGAGAGAGAAGAGAGAAGAGAGAGAAATAAAGGGAGAGAGGAGAGAGAAGAGAGAAGAGAGAGAAATAAAGGGAGAGAGGAGAGAGAAAAGAGAGAAAGAGAGAATAGAGACAGAGATAAAGGGAGAGAGAAGAGAGAGAGAAAGAATAGAGACAGAGATAGAGAGAGAAGAGAGAGAGAAAGAATAGAGACAGAGATAGAGAGAGAAGAGAGAGAGAAATAATAGAGACAGAGATAGAGAGAGAAGAGAGAGGGAGAGAGAGAGAGAGATGGAGAGAGAGAGGAATTGTCGGTGGTACGTGCAAGAGAGCCGTTTCCACGTAACTCGATCAACGTCAAGGTGTCCACCCACGTTGGCGAGTCTACGACCAGTCTGACCACTTATCGACATCTGTAAGTGCACCTTGAACGGGCCCAGCGACGACTTTATCCACCGTGCTGAATCAGCCCCGGTCGGTTATCAATAAATTAACGCGGTGTAAACTTGACGCGTTATCGTGGCACGCCTCTCCCTTTTTCCTGCCGAAATCGGCGAATCGTGGGACGGACGTGTTGCAACCGCGTGATAACGATAGACACGTCGCAATCGCGACTATGATGCGGATTCGTAGAACGGCTGAGCGCGAGTAATCGCCGGCCGGCCATGTGTGTCTTCCGATTGCTTTTGCTTTTTTCTTTTTTCTTTTCTTTTTTTTTTTTTTATTGCGTATTTATTTATTTTTGAAAATTGTTTTATTCTTTATTTACAGTTTGTTGAATTATTTCGTTTGCCCGGTTTGTCAATGTTTATTTCTATTCGCGTGAAAATATTTTATTTTTGTTTCCTTTTTTTGTTGAACTGTTTAATTTGCCAGGCACGTGTCTTCTGATATTTTTTTATTATTAAATTGTGTTTTTGGAAATTATTTTATTCTTTATTTCTGATTTGTTAATGTTTAATTTAGCGTTTAGTGAATATTTATTCTTTCTTCGTGCGGAGATAATCTTACTTTTATTTTTTCTATCAAATTACTTAATTCGCCAGTCACGTGTCTTCCTATTTTATTAAATTATTTAATTTCGCGTTTAGTAAAAATTTTACTTTTATTTTTTCTATTAAATTATTTAATTTCTTTTCTCTTTTCTGTGATATTGTTCTGCTTCACTTGTTCGATTATTATTCCCATTTTTATTTTAGTTTCTTAAGTTATTTAAATTATTTAATTTAATATTTGATATTTAATATTTATTCTATATTTGTGTAAAAATAATTTATTTTTTTATTTTTGCTACTAAATTGTTTAATTAATTTCTATTTTAATATAGTGATTTTCCAGGGTTGCTCATCTATTTCGAAGCTTCTCTAATGTAAAAATCTTGAAAGAAATTGTTAAATACGTTATATATGTTATTTTTCCATAAACAGGAAACTTTTTTTAATCTTGAAGACTATAAATAGCCCTTTAAAAAAAAAATAATAGAAAACTATATTTTACTTCCTGTTTCAAATAATCATTTAATAATTTCAACCCGATATTTCAAATTATTCAAGAAATAATATTCAAATTTTCGTATTAAAATAGAAACAACCAAATTATAGGCTCAGTGCATGAACGAATAGTTAATGTTTCATTTCCCTCCATCACATAACTTCTCATAACTTCACCTAATCAACTTTACTTAATATTCAGTTATGTAATGAAACAATTTGTTATACATTACACTCTTGAATCGCTAATTATGCCGTATCTACTTTAATCTTATTTTATAAATACTATACACCTGCCAACGAGCTAATTATTCCCCTGCTATAGTAAACGATTACGGTGCAACGCGATGCAAATTAAGTCGTTCCATGTGAAACTATTATTTCAACTCCCCGTTTCTCAGATCTAATCTCAACCACTATACCCACAGCAAAAAAATTAATCTCCGAAAAATCTCCCATAGTCTTCACTCTGGGACAACAAAAAGGATCAAATTCCTCGCAAGGTGGACTGAAAAACAGCTATACAGCTGCAATCAGTGAACATTTCCTGTCGAGATTCCTAAAAGGCGAGTGTAAGTCACTGTAACCTGACCAAGCAGCAGACCTTTCTAGAGAAAACAGAAAAATCCCATCAGATACAGACCCAGAAGCAGAAATTTTCTTGATACGTCGAGTTCGATAGCCTCAAACAGCTAATCTTCTCGGCTGGTACCCTAAGCAATACGTTGCAAACGCAGCTGTATCAAGCACACCTATCTAGGATTCGATCCAGCTCAACCTCGTTCGATCAATCGAATGTAAACGTTTCCAGTTTCTCTTTATGCAAAAGTAAGCATGCATGCACTAGGATTGCTATATCGAAGATAGAACAGTGATATAAATGCTTGGTATGTCTGATGAAGGCATCAAGAAGTGCTGTATATTACTGATGACTTTGTAATCTGAAGAAATATGGGTCTGATTTGTTCCATGATCAAAGACATGATCAAAGATATGATAAAAATAGGGTATGAGCATTGTCATTATTAGCTGGAAGTACCAGGGATACAAATTGGACCGTATAGTGTAATATGAAATATAGATACAGGATGATAGCAATTTATCCTACTACTGCGTTAGAGTATACTGTCAGGTACATAAAAGGGATGAACAAAGGTGCAGATACAAGAAGCAAGTAGAAAACTGCTCTTGCTTCTTGCCACCCTGCTGAGCAACTTTTTACACAGCACTGCGCAGAGTTGAGACATACAGCGAAGAGTAATGGATGGAATTTGACTGATAAGGTCTGATTGATCATAGCCAAAGTGGTCTATCTTCTCTGATACAGTTATAAACATAGGGTACAGGAATTTTTATTGAATGGAAATGTCATATCTAGAAATTGGATTGTGCGACTTAATGTAAAGCATGAACCTAGTACTGTGGCAACAAGTAGTATTAAGAATCTAAAAGTAGGGATGTTGGAATCATGAAAGATGGAGACAGACAGAGTATGCAAAATACTCAATTTGTCACTTCGCTATCTCATTAATCAACTTTCTATGTAGTACTACATAGTATCAGGAGATGGTTAGTGGACACAAATCTAATTAGTCACTGCGTAAAAGATCTATCTTCTCTAATACAATCATACATACAGAGTGTACAAATTTTCGTTATTAACTAGAAGAATTATATTTACAAGATAGATTATTCAGTAGAGCTAAATTGATCCTACTACTCTGTCAATATATAGCCTAAAGGTAATAATACTGAAACCATCAAGGATACAATTACTGAAGTAGAATACTCCTTTTGTCTCTCTACAGTCTCACTAATCAACTTTCTGTATAGTATTATATAAAAATCAGAAGATAAATGCTAAAGTAATGACATTGGGACCATCAAAGATGAAATTCGACAAGTAGAATATTCCTTTTCTCTCTCTGCGGTCTCACTAATCAACTTTCTGTATAGTACCATATAAAATGATGAATAGTTGAAAGAAATGCAGATCTAATTAATCACAAGGTAATATATACACCTTCTCTAACACAATTACATAATATTCAGGATACACAAATTTTCATTGTTGTCTAGAAATATCATGTCTACAAATTGGATCATAGAGCACAGACAAGGAGACAGACCAGCCTAGAGGAACACTAACCCAGACATTGGATCAGTCTTAACTACCCAATGCAAAATAAAGATCCACCTAACTAACCCTACAATTACACCGGTGTATTCTACCAAGAGTCTGAAAGTAGAAATTTCATGAACATCAAAGCTGTAGTCAGGCAAAGCAGATAGAGCTTCCTCTCCACCCCTGTGTCGTCTAGACAGCCTACTTCTCAACGATGCACAGTAAGTTACAGAGATTAGCCAGCAAGAACAAGTGGACCAAGTGAACGACTAGGTTTGCACGCTCGTATCAGGCCTTTCCCATAAATCCTAATTGCGATTGAGGATTTTCTTGGTAACCTAGACATAGATTGAGGTGCAACCGTACAAGCACACCGGTTGCAAAGTACCAATCTCTGGCTAGAGGCTTTTATTAACGCAGTAACGTGGTATAATGAACAGCTTCGAGAACTTCCCAGCCTATCTTCACTCTGTTCCAGCCCAGTGTACACACGGGTGCCGAAACATTTTTACCCCTTGTTGGCTGGGTCGTGGTAGGGTTAGCACGCTGCAGGGCATGAAGGAAGCACAGTTCACCGACAATTTCGCCAACAATGCGGCTAGCTTTAGTGGCGCATCAGGCGATGGTATGAAGATTCTGGAGAGAGAGGTGGTGACTGTGGAAGGAAACATCTGAATTATGCTATACAGGCCGGCACGTAGGGGAGAATTGAATCGAGTTATGAACAAAGGGGAAGTGTTATGGTTGTTATGTGGAAACGAGTAAAGGGAATATAACTGAGTATGGGAATGATTAGTAATCGACTCATTTTAGTGGTCGATTAGAATTCTTGTCTCATTATGTTACCACTTGTTTCTTTAATTATTTAGATTATAATTTAATTTTTCTATTCAGGTGGAATGTTTATGTCTCTCTAGGCGAATATAATTTCTTCCATTTTTGGAACTTTTAAATAACAATTAGTTTTATTTAATTAAAAATACGAAATAATTGGTAGAACAAGCACTTGGACTTATCTTAGCTTTCTGTGACACAGTGATTTTATAATTTTCTGACGTGATTTCGAAGTAATATATTTTATATATCACATAATTAACCCCTTTACGAGTAAGGGTTTCGGTAGGCTTAATACGATTTCCCACTTAACTCACTAGCGCCACCACGGCTCGTAACTGCAACAAACGTTTATCGTAAATACCGTATATCTCGTTGAATTATTTTCTGATTTTACTGATATGATCTTCGAATTTTCTTCTTACTATTTGCCTCATATTATTTCCACTATATTGTTTTCACAAATTTTCCTACTATTAAATTTTAATTTTCCTACTATTTAATTTATTACTACTAAATTTCCCTACCTACAAAGGATTGATCCAATAAAATTCAGGTGAAATGAAAAAAAGGAAGAATTATAATTTTGTACAAAATTCCAATTATAGATGATTAAACCAGAATAAATTAATGGAGTGTGGATAATATATTGGTCCATATACTGCATTTTTCAAGCTATTATATTACCTTATCTCGGCCATTGTTTTGTCAAATGATATTGTGTTACTACAATTTATCGCATATTATCTAACCCTGATATTCATGTTATGTGATTTATAGAAGGATGAAAACAGGCTGTGCACAGGCTGATAAACTACGCACTATTGGAAATCTATACTGCATCATTCCACACGCGTGGAAGCATGTTGGGGTATTGTGCTGGTAAAAATATCGTGAATTGCGAGTAATACTTGTTGCAAACAACTTGTAAGAGATTACAGTTGCATGGAACAATAATTCAAGCAGGGATGTGTAAACAGAGAGCGAGTAAGGAATTCAGCCTTATCGTCTGATTATACCGGGTGTGCCATAAAGTTGTATGCAAACTTTGCCATCGAGTACTTGCTGATAATAAAAATAAAAAAGGTTATAAATAACACGAAAGTGACGTTGTGAACAGAGATCTTTAAGAGCTGTATCAATTTAGAACGACGTGCAGAAGTTAATTTTTGAAAATATTAAAAGCCATATTTATTACAGGAAGTTAATAAATTTAATAGTGGAGAAACAATTAGGTGAAACAATTTGTTATTTAATATACGTGACCTAATTTTCTGGATTCATTAATTAACAACGTTTCATTAATTCCGAGTGTAAATTACTATAAAACAGGAACATAATTTATAAATTGCTGTCCCATGTTACGTTAAGGGAAAATCTATTATTGTTATCTACGTGTTTCATTATTTTTATTACAATCTTTTAACAAATAATTTATAAAACGATACTTATATTTTTAATTTCTTCTTCTTTCTTCTATGAAGATGTAAAATAATTAAATATCATATACCAAATTTTAAATATTGTACTGTTAACAAGGTTTATAGAAGATACAGTGTGTATAAGGTCTAATAAACAATAAAATTATTATTTTTGTATTTTTGCAAATATTAATTAATGTGGAATGATTTAAATTTGAAATTCGATATTATTCTATTGAAAATTTGTAAATAAAAATGTACAAATTGTAAAATTTGTATAAAATACACGAGACATTAAATGCACCACATCTAGCAAATATAATAATTACATTAATATTTCGGTATATTCGAATATAGCAATTAACATAAATAAAAAATTATTAAGATGGATTTAAAATTCAAACTGGTCAGTTGTATCACAACGTTGAGTATTCTTATATATGTATCTTCTTTCTATGATCAGTCACACTCACTCAAATACCGATGTAAGTGATTATACGTTATATGCGTTTTAATTAACGTTAGCTGCGTCACTCGTCGATTATTGATGCAATACGAATGAATAATTCGATGCCGATTACCGATAACCAATGTGGCCTTGTACCGGGACAATTGAACGTGTTCGTGTGGCTTGCCAATTAAATCATCATTTAATAAAGCAAATATCTTTGCTGGCTTTTTGAAATTTTCCAATTACTTTTTATTTACCTCATTCGTTATTTATTACTCGATACCTGTGCAGGAATTTTGCAATTAGTGTTGGATACTTAAGCAATTTGAATATAAATGTACATTCGCTTTAAATCTTATTTTAGACCCCAGTGCAGATAAAAAGATGATACGGTTCATTTCTGACGAGAAAGATCCTAAGAATAATAAACCATGCAAGTCACATATCTAATAATTCAGATGCATGGAAAAGAATAGAAAATGTACTAAACAAATCGAACATGATATTAAACCTTATTCATACTCGGTATTAAAATTTCCTGTTTAAGAAAATTTATCTATATAATATATAAATTGGTTATCTATATAATATAATAATGTTAATAATAATAATAATATAACAAAATATATATAATATATATTATTAATACAACAGGTACTTTATCTAAATAATATATAATTATTATACAATAATAATAA
>NW_016924843.1:77237-110152 GCF_001483705.2 Eufriesea mexicana
CACAAATATTTATATATTACGTAAATGATCTAATATTTATTTAATATATAAATTTAAATAACAATAATATAAATATAAATTAAATAAATTTAATTTAACAAATAAAATGAATAAAATAATATATTTATATATATTAGCTAAACATCAAATTATATATTATAAATAACCTAATATTCAATTATCATATATAGTAATAATGAAACAACATTCCACTAACATACAACAACGTAACAATCGAAAGAACGACATGCACTAACACAACACCGTAACCGCGAAACGTGCTCTGAAAAACAACTGGCAACCCATTACACCAGTCCGCGAAAAGAAGCAGGCAACATCCACGTCATCTCCTCTCCAGCCAGGCACAAAAACACGTTCCCTTCGATCTCCGCTCAATTTGCGCCAACAATGCCGCGCAATATCCTCGTCTCCGCAAACGTCGCGATTTTTCCATCAGCCGAGCCTTTAAAACACTTCCGTGAACAGAAGTGATGTAAGTATCCCGCCACTCGAGCCGCCACAAGTGCGCAATCCTACCTACGGTTTTCCCGTGGCTCGCGTGTCGATCGTAGATAAGCAGACGAGGCGGAAGAAGAAAAAGAAACAAGGGAAAAATACATCCCGACACGCGAACACGCTCGCTCCTACGACTATACATCCCGAACGACAATCTTCACCTAAATGGAACCGTTCACGCTGGTCCCATTCACGCGACTCGATTAATTACCATCTCTCAAACGTCGCCTGGCATAAAAGCCCGTTTCGCCAGCAATCGCCGGCATCCTAGTCGCGAAGCTAGCGCCCCCTATTCAGGCCAGCCATGGCGCTTCGCCTATTACGCGCCGCGCTCATGCTCCGTATGAATGGGCCGTTTCCCTATTCGCCATTGCACCACGCGTTTCACGCGTAATCGCTGCGATTCCACCATGCACTGCTCTACTCGAGCAAGGCATTAGTCGAATTAATGGGAAAAGAGTTTCCGGGGCTAAACTGATACACGCGGAGAGACGCGTGAAGGCGTGAAAGAGGAGAACGACGCTGTTTTCACGTCCGATGTTTCCTTTCGAACGATGGTACTTCGCGTGATGATATTTCGTACGATGGTATTTCGCGTAATAGCACTTCATGCTATAGCATTTCGCTCAATGGTATTTTGCACGATAGT
The DNA here is from genome assembly GCF_001483705.2 of Eufriesea mexicana. Taxonomy (NCBI): domain Eukaryota; kingdom Metazoa; phylum Arthropoda; class Insecta; order Hymenoptera; family Apidae; genus Eufriesea; species Eufriesea mexicana. The sequence continues at coordinate 78,403 of NW_016924843.1, forward strand.
ATTTTGTACGATGGTATTTCGTACGATGGTATTTCACGCGATGGTATTTCGTCCAATAGTACTTTACGCTATGGCATTTTGCACGATAGTATTTCGTACGATGGTATTTCGCGCCATGGTACTTCACGCTACAGTATTTTGAACGATGGTATTTCATACGATAGTATCTCGCGCAGTAGTACTTCACGCTATGATATTTCGCGCAATAGTACTTGGCGCGGTGGTATTTCGCGCGATGGTACATCACGCTGCAGTATTTCATATGACAGTATTTCGTGCAATAATACTTCACGTGATGGTATTTCGTATGATGGTATTTCGCGCAATAGTACTTCACGCGATGGTATTTTGTACGATGGTATTTCGCGTAATAGTATTTCACGCGATGGTATTTCGCGCAATAGTACTTCACGCGATGGTACTTCACGTTACAGTATTTCGTACGATGGTATTTCGCGTAATAGTACTTCACGCGATGGTATTTCGCGCAATAGTACTTCACGCGATGGTACTTCACGTTACAGTATTTCGTACGATGGTATTTCGCGTAATAGTACTTCACGCGATGGTATTTCGCGCAATAGTACTTCACGCGATGGTACTTCACGTTACAGTATTTCGTACGATGGCAGTTCACGCTACAATATTTCGTACGATGGTACTTCGCGCAATAGTACTTCACGCGATGGTATTTCGCGCAATGGTACTTCACACTATAGTATTTCGCACAAAAGTATTTCGTACGATGGTATTTCACGCAATGGTACTTCACGCGACAGTATTTCGTACGATGGTATTTCACGCGATGATATCTCGCGTAACAGTACTTCGCACTATGGTATTTCACGCGATAGTATTTTGTACGATAGTATTTCGCGCAATGGTATTGCACGTGATCATATTTCGCGCAATGGTTTGGTAGACGGGAAAAATGGCGACGGCGCTGAAGAGGAAGAGTAGATCTTTGGGAATGGGAGAAATGGCGATTGGGGGAGGGGGGTGAGGAGGGAGAGTGGATCTTTGGGGATGGGAGAAATGGCGACGAGGGTGGTAAAGGAGGGAGAGTGGATAGGAAGAGGGGAAATGGGAGGAAAGATTACGAGGAGAAGAAAGGGTGGTTTAAGGGTGTTTTGCATGGGAAAGTTTGGAAGGGGAACTTGTTGTTTAGAGGTCTGTTGCGCACTGCATGAGATGTATGTTTGTTTGAAGTACCTTTGACGATTTGGACGACGTAGAGGGTGTTCACGATATGTCCCAAACGAGTGTAAACTGACATTCAGTTGTTCCTGGAATTCCTAAGTTCTTGGTCAGACACAGAAAGAGAAATAGAACCCGAGAAATTAGAAATCGAATCACTTAAGTGAATCTACTGAATCCTCGTCCAAACGGAAAAAGGAAAGGATCAGGGACTACTATAAAATTTTACTAAACAAGCTAACCTGACTGACGTCTTTGTTCCTAGAACTCCGAGATCCTCGTGGAAACAGAAGAGGAAGAAAGAACAACTGCTATAAAATTTTATTAAACATGCTCTATCTCTGGAATTATATACCTATGTCAAATCCAAAGAAAAAAAGAAAGGTGTGTTCACAATAAGTCCCAAATAATTTAATTTATATCCTTATCTCTAGGACTCTGAGATCCTGAGACAAAAAGAGAAAGAAAGGAAAACTAGTATAAATTTTTATTACCCAAGATTTAAAGATTTATATACTCTGAAATTACATACCTATGTGAAATCTAAAGAAGAAAAAGATGAGTTCACAATAAATCCCAAAAATAACTAGCATCACTATATCTAGTACTCCTGGATCCTCTAAACAAAGAAAGAAAAACCAAGTAGTATAAAATTTTATTAAACTTCCTCTATCTCTAAAATTATATACCTACGTCGAATCTAAAGAAAAAAGAAAGGTGAGTTCACAATAAATCTCAAATAACCTAACATTTTATCTGTACAAATTCGGCATTCTCAACCGAAAAGGAAAAGATAGGAAATTAGTATAAAATTTTATTAAACATGCTCTATCTCTAAAATTATATGCCTACGTCAAATCCAAAGAAAAAAAGAAAGGTGAGTTCACAATAAATCCCAAATAACTAATGTCCCTACCTCTACAACTTCTACATCCTCATCTAAACCAAAGTATAAAAATCAACTATTATAAAATTATATTAAACAAGGTCTATCTTTAAGATTACATATTACATCTATGTCAAATTAAAAGAAGAAGAAAAAGGTGAGTTCACAATAAATCCTAAATAACTAACACCTATACCACTACAACTCCTAGATCCTCATCTAAATCAAAATATAAAAATTAACTATTATAAAATTATATTAAACAAGCTCAATCTCTGGTATTACATACCTATGTCAAATTAAAAGAAGAAGAAAAAGGTGAGTTCATAATAAATCCCAAATAATTAACATCCTACTCATACAACTCCTAGATCCTCCTCTAAACCAAAGTATAAAAACCAACTATTATAAAATTATATTAAACAATCTTTATCTCTAAAATTACATACATACGTCAAATCTAAAGAAGAAAAAGGTGAGTTCACAATAAATCCCAAATAATTAATGTCCCTACCTCTACAACTTCTAGATACTCCTCTAAACCAAAGTATAAAAATCAACTATTATAAAATTATATTAAACAATTTCTATCTCTAAAATTACATACCTATGTCAAATTCAAAAAAGAAGAAAAAGGTGAGTTCACAATAAGTTCCAAATAATTAACACCCCTACCCTTACTAACCCCAAATCCCCCTCTAAACCAAAGTATAAAAATCAACTATTATAAAATTATATTAAACAATCTCTATCTCTAAAATTACATACCTATGTCAAATTCAAAAAAGAAGAAAAAGGTGAGTTCACAATAAATCCCAAATAACTAACACTGCTACCCTACAACACTACATCCTCTAAAGAAAAAGGCAAAAAACCATTATAAAATTTGATTAACCAAGCTCTACCTCTAAAATTGCATACCTATTTCAAATCCAAATAAAAGAAGAGAACGTGTTAATAATAAATTGCAACTAACCCAACCGACATCTTCGTCCCTAGAATTCCTAGATCCTCATCCAAGCACCCCAGAAGAATAAGCCCAAGTATCTGACTCGTGACTCTGAATTCTCGAACAGGAAATGAGAAGCTACAATACAGAAGAACCTGGGCAAAGAGGTTGGAAGTGGAATCGTGGCGAGATGTGATTATGAGCAGAAAAGGGACATAAAGAACGGTAAAACGCTGGCTTCCAGCCAGGTCAATGCGAAAGTGCCACGCAACGTTCGACGGACGGTCGCCTTCGATTCAGTGCTGCGATTGCAGCTGCATCACTGGACTGCTGATCATACGCGTCCGGATTACGGGAGCTGATGTCAGTGCTGAGATTGCAGTAACATGTTAGCCACGCGGCTAACGCATACACCTAAGGGGATCGATGAATACGATCCAGGTCATTGGCAATACCGTGTTCAGGCGCCTGTCTGCCAGCTAACTGCGAACTTTCGATCGAGGAGAAAGCCACGAAATTCTCGGGTATTTCTCGGATCTTACGATACCCCGTCGGATTTTTAATCTCGCGGACCCGCGAACAGGTTTGCCAGGTGACTCATGATATTTTTTAGGCTCGTAATAGTTACGCTGCTGCCTCGTCGATATCGGTGTCGATATTACTTCAGAGATCGTTAGGTCGGTCTTGTAGCTTTGTTTGGAGACCCGTTTTATGGTTATCGGAATTTTTAATACAACTAGGGAATGTGGATTGGGTGTATGCGAGGAATCCCAGGTATTTTGCTAGGTAACTGGTGAAATGTCTGATACTGTAATTTGTTCATCTAACAAGGAGAGTGCAAATTCTTTGGGGCATAGATTTAGTTGAAACTTCGTAGGTTTGCGGATTTAGTCATCCATTTTGAGAAAATATATCATTATGAAGGCAACTACTCGATAGAATTCGAGAGATTTGTGATTGGATATTTATTATTGCCTTAATTATAGATTTATTTCGAATATTTATCAAGATTCATTTATTTACATTGATTTATTTATTAACACTGGAACTACCAACCCAGTGAAAATGACTGGTCCCAGAATTTTCCTTTTTGCAATCACCGAACACATACACCTGCTTTAAAAATAAAATTGGTATCAGCTCGTATTAAGAAAGAACTGTGATCAATATGTTCACTCATATTCATCGTACCGCTGAAATTACTGTAATCTGTGCACGTTATAGATAGGTACCTATTAAAAATCGGTAGTTCTAGTGTTAGTAATAATTTATTTATTAATAAATAAATCAAGATTTATTTATTTAAATGATTTATTCGAATATTGATCAATATTTATCCCACGCTGGTGGCAATTTTCGGATGTTGGCGTTAGGCCACAATGCCAATTGATGACTATCGATAACTATTCGGAAGAACTAGTCGGACGCCATTTTGAATGGTCTGGCTTCTTTTTTCGCTACGTTGGTACTCTTACGATATCTAGTGACTTTTCGTGTCTAATATATTATATCAGATATTCAATGGAAATTGAATTGTTTATCTTGGAATATGAATGTACTATATACTAATTTATGAGAAATATGGCGAAGTATAAACAGAAAGAAATATTTCATATACCTTATCGATGTAAATTCTTTCTGGAATTTGGTTATGATACCGTATTAATTTGGCAATCAATTTTTATAAGGTCTTTATAAGGTTTAGTTATATTTTGTATCTACTACTTTGACATCAAATTTATACCGAAAACAGGTTATGTTTTGGTATTAACCCTCTGCACTCGACGATTTATTCCTTACGGAAAAATTGTAATTCGAAGACTTTCTGACATAAAGTCGACGATATTTTTAAAACAGTAAAATAAAATAGGAGATATAAATAAATATTAGAACTTAGAATTGTAAATAATAAAAAATAAGAAATCGTATTCAAAATTATTAGTAGTATTATTTTATTTCGATATTCCACGCATCGTTGGGTAATTGTAAATTTGATATATTAATTAACATCCATCTTTAGAATCTGATTAAATGGCGACTGAGAGGCGTCTCTCGAGTGCAAAGGGTCAATAATTTATCTTTTTGAGAATTTTATTTAAGGACTCGGAATATTTTTTGTGATATTTTTTATGATAGAAAATTAAAAAAGAAAAATTATCTCACATTGTAATATGTTTTCTTATGGATCATAATTTCTTATGAGTCTGTCTAAGTGTCCATTTTGTTTTTAGTGCATCGTTATACAATCACAGATATTTATATATTAGAATATTTCTATAACTCAATTATATAATATCTTAATAGTTTATTCGTTTAAGGATTTGATTTTTGAGTCTATTATTGTACTTAGTATACTGTTATACTTGGGTTCAAAATATCTTTAAGTCATATACATTTATCTATTGTAGTATTTTTATGACAAAGAATCTGAAACAAAAATTATCTCATATTCTAATAATTTATTTGTCTATGGACCCTATTTAAGAATCCTTTTTGTTTTTAGTACATTGTTATACAGTCACAGATATCTATACAGTATTTTTATAACACAAAATTTAAAAATAAAATTAATTCATTGTATAAAAGATAATAGTACGACTATCGACAAGTAGTGTATACCTAAGTGTACACAGATACATATATAGAAAATAGAGATAATAATAATTCAAGAGACATGATAAAGACTAGTAGCTAATAATAATTATTTTTTTATTTCAATAAAATTAGAATTAATTATAATTGTCTATTTTGATTTGAGAATTAAGAATCAACAATTATTACAAACATACTAATCTGTATTATTGGAGACAATAATGATAATGACAAGCTTTAATGATACAATAATTTATTTATTTATTTCCCAACCCTTTATAATTGAAATTTTTATTTTTTATAAGAAAGAAAATTAAAATTAATTACAATTTCCCACTATAATTTGAAAACTGGAAATAAATATAATAATGACAGTAATTATGTAAATAATATATAATTGTAACGACTATTGTAAATAAATAATATAAAATAGTAAATATACAAATTCAAAATGATTGAACTATAGTTGCACTTTGGAAATATATAGCTTCCAAATTGTCATGAATGGTTAAAGCTAACTTTAATTAGCAATAATTTTTAATTTAAAAATTGGAGAAATTCTTGACTAAGAAATTAACACGCTAAAATTTAGTGGGATAATCAAGTATGCAATAAATTCTTAGAAAACTTAGGATGCAATTTGTGGCGAATAGCATCGTAAATTAAACATCTTAAGTATTCGGTTAAGCAGATGTATTATATCCACTTGTACCGTTAAGTGCATAACGTTTATGCATCTATGGTCAACATAAATTATTCGTATATTGGAATAAATTATAAATGGTGGAAAGTAACAAGCTTTTAACACGATGTTATGGTCCAATAACTATAATTAGTTATCTATTTTACTTTCCTGTTATAAAAGAAATATTAGACCTGAAGAATGTAAATTTATCCTATAAGAGGTATTCAAAAATAACATCAGAAAATTACAGAAAAATAATGTAATTAATTAGCTACGAATAGTATAGATTTATGATAAAAAATTAATCAGCAAAAATTAAAAATTATTATGAAATATCATAAACTATTAATTTAACGATACTAAAATTAATTACATTGTATATAATTTTGTATATATACCGTGATTACTTTTAATCCATGACCCCTAATTAACCAGACTGGTTTTCATTATACAACTATTCTCACCTTCAGAGAATAATAGGAACATTTTAACATAGATATATCATGGGAAAATAAGTGCGTAATGACAGTGAAAAAATTAATAAATTATCGACTATTACAATGAAAAAGTAATTATTAATGGCATCAATGTTCTCAATTTTTAGCTTTCAATTGATTCCGGTTACTAACCTAGCTAGGATCCCTCGAGAAATGAAATAAAACTTAAAAATTACACAAATTACGTATTACAATGGACAGATAGCATCTATAAAACAGTACACGACATAAACACATATTAGTCAGTAACACGCAGTAAAGAAGATTGAGAACCGCTGCTATAACATTCCACAAAATAACAAAGTAACAAAACAAATCACAAGGCGTCTAAAAGATACAAGCAAACGCTCGAAGAATGCAACCTAACCTATATCAGGGGTAGCCAACTTCGTTATATATATATACCTACTTAATCTTCACATTTAACGCATTCAAACATGTATATTAATAAGTGACAGGGGTGGGGGTAATCGCGTTTGCGCGTTGAAATTGTCATCGACGAAAAATCGCTTGGCAATCGACTCGTTAACCATTCCTGACCTACATAACCTACAACTGCCATATATCCAACCTGTAGCTTCTTTTAAATCCCCGCCTAACCCAGTAATTTTCTACGTCACGAAAGCCAAACCGGTGAACGTTCGGATCGGCTGTAGCAGTCGTGATTAATTAAAAAGTAGCGTTAGCGGGCACCGCTGCGTGTTATCTGGTTCGCGCCGAGTCCGTGGCGCGGCAGCACCGTCGAGCTAACCGGCCCAGCCAATCATTTACGCCACTTTGCGGCTGAAGCTCGAATCAGCAACGGCGGCGAGCGACGGCAATGACACGATACCATCTAAATTAATCCTCCTCGCGTATAATTAACGTGAAGTACTTAGGCTCGCGGGACGTCGAGTGCCAATAAAATTGAAAGCTGGTCGGTACGTCACGGAACAAGCGTGGTCTCTTTTTCTTACGAACGGATACTTTTCATCGGCACAGCTGCGTTTCTGCTGATCGTGTGCACGCATATTAGTGGCATGCAGCGTGCACGTGGATAAGCGGATCTTTGTAACGAGCCCTCTCAAGAGGGACAGATCGCGCTCGGAGCTTGGTCTGAGGATGCTGGAGAAGGACTGCGTTGAACGCTTCTGTCCAGGGATATACCGATCATATTCCAAACCGGTCGACCAACTGTTTTATCAGGTTTATTATCATTCGATAATCGGTTATTGATTTTCGACCAACAAAAAGGCCAAAATGACTTTATTCGGACATTTTGTTTTTGTGGTTATGGACGGTATGCAATGCCCTCTGCTGAAATTAATATAAATTTTTATTCACACAGGAATCTGATCATGTACATTTATTTATTTCTCTTATATAATTTTAGTCATTTTTATGTATATTTATTATATATTATAGTATATTATATCTATGTTTGCATTATAGATCGGTAGTTTTAGTATTAATATGTATTAAAGAAATACATTTCTTAATATTGCATTGTACGTTCTAATTGTTATGATTATACACAGGCTAATAAATGTAATTTAGAAAGGATCTTTAGGATTATATACCTAAATATGACAGCACTGGAGATAATTTTAATAATAAAAACAATTAATGACAATTAATAATAAAAATATACAAAAATTAATTTACAATCAGTACAATAATGAAAACAATTCTTAGTAATTAAAAAATGCAAAATTAATACATAATTACTTCAATAATGAAAACAATAATAATCATTACCTTAAGGTAATTGAAAAATTCAAAAATTAATATACAATTACTTCAATAATGAAAACAACAATAATGGTTACCTTAATAATCAAAACAATGAATTAACAATAATTAATTAAGGTAATTGAAAAATTCAAAAATTAATTTACAATTATTTTAATAATGAAAACAACAATAATGATTACTTTAATAATCAAAGCCATAAATTAATAATTGTAATAATTAATAATTCATAATGGTAATAATTAAGTAATAATTAATAATTAAGGTAATTGAAAAATTGAATTAATTTACCGGACTGTACAAAATGGAGGCAGCGAAATGCTGAGATATTTCCTCACCTTGCCTTAGGAAGGTAGCAAAATTAGGCAGTCGGGGGAGAATTTCTCTCCATTATGCAAGATCTTGATGAACTATCTATCTCGCGATGACTAACGACGGGTAATCGTGTAATACCGGCTCGTAAAGGGAAATCGAGGAGCAATTTTCTTCCATGCCGTGAGGCACTCGCCTTGATATCAAAATTGGTTTCAATGCCACTCGGACAAGGCTTCACCAATGGGGCAAAGTGACGGGCAATTTGCTGCCACTTTTCACTTTCGAGAAATGACGCCAAGTAAACGGATCACTTTACTCTATCGATTCGCTCTATCCCGTGTATCCCTCAACTTTCAGTCTTCGCGTGTACGTGACTCTATGTCGCTGGAGAAATTGGCCTAATTTCAAATTGTTATTTTAAATTGCCTTTTAATTGCGTTAGGTGGAACTAATTGGAGTGAGTTTGAAAGGATTGTAGATGTAGTTTCGCAATGAAAATTTTATTACCGCCAATCTGTTTGCGGCAAATAAAACCTCGTTTATTAAATACTTTTACCCCTTTTCTTCTTTTTTCGAAATTTAATGCTGTAACTCTATAATCAATTACGAGGTTAGTGGTTTAGTAGCGATATTATTTTATTCTTTCAATTTACTTTCTATGACTTCCTTTTTACAAATTATCTTTCAGGATAAATATTTTGTTGCTTGTTTAATTAATTTAGAAATCATAGTGGGTATAACGAGCATATATATTTTAGAATTTATTCTTATCATTTAAAAGTACCTTTATATAATTTTATATTTAGTATCATTTACATAAAATATAGGTAAACGTAGGTAAATAAAAATACCTTTTCGAAAATTTTATTAGACCTATTTTTCTTTATTTTTAATTTTCATTTATTATTTACTAATAATCAATATTAATGGAGGTGAAATAATTATATTTTAAGTAAAAAGAAAATTTCAATCAGTATACAATTTCATTCTGTTTAAAATTATTATAATTATATCCTTGTCACTTGTATCACTTGTTATTTATTAATAATTAATATTAATGAAATTAAATAATTATATCACCCATATAGAAAAATATCTATAATTTTTTTTTCGAATTATTTTTCAGAATAAATATTTTGTTGCTTGTTTAATTAATAAGAAATCATGTTTAGTGTTATTTACAATAAAATATAGATAAACGTAGGTAAATAAAATTACCTTTTCGAAATTTTTATTAATCCTATTTTTTTTATTTTTAATTTTCATGTGTTACTTACTAATAATCAATATTAATGAGGTAAATTATTACAAACAATTTCATTCTGTTTAAAAATAATATAATTATATCACCTATATAGAAAAATATCAAAAATTGTCAAAATGTCACAAAAATATATTCTTTTATTTCTAATTTTCACCTGTTATGTATTAATAATTAATATTAATGAAATGAAATAATTATATTTGAAGTAAGAAGAATATTTCAATCGGTATACAATTTCATCCTGTTTAAAAATATTATAATTATATCACTTATATAATAAAATATCAAAAATTGACAAAATGTCACAAAAATATACTACCCCACATCAAGTTCAATTTTAAATAATAAAAATAGTCCACTTTCATCGTAAAAAATTTCGCATTCTGTACTAGAAATTTCCAGATTAAATCCAAGAAACATTTATCTGCACTAGTTAAACAACTCTTTATCAACAAACTTCTCACCAAGGAAATTATATGTTTTCTAGCCACAGCGTTTCTGCTCTATTTATCACATACATGCACATTACCTGCGTAACATAATTTCACATCTAACACATAAATCCAACCTCAACAGACACCGATCCTTCAACTGCAAAACTCAGAAAATTCCTCCGTTGTCTTGAGTAGAGAGGTGCCAAACAAGTGCATGAACCTAGTTCTTCTGTTAACCAAACACTGATCGAGCAATCACTACAATTGTCGTGAATGCTTGTTGCTTTGAACACTTCTAAAGTGGCCAACCCAACTACCAAGCTTCCTCTACCCTGGCCTGATCCACGTGAAACAGGATTTTCGTGTATATTCTGATGCAGGTCTACAATAGCGACCTGATTTCTCAGATGCAGTGCGTCTGAAAACGCGGTCAGGTATTATTCTGCGTAGGAATATTGTGCAACACACCCGTAACAGTGTCTTCTGCTAATTTAATGCAGGGCAAAGACGACGAGACGAAGGCGGATTCCACTTGGTCCGCGAGTCCACGGTTATTGCTCCAATTTGATTAGCCAGAAACTGGCTGCTCTAGATGCTAGGATTATTATTAGTATGCATTGAGATTATCATCTTGTGCAGGGTAATTTAGTCTTGTCCTGATAGCCTGCAAGAGCATAAGTGACAAGAAAAGATAAGAATGTATCTGATAGTGTTGGGTTAGGGGAGTGAGGATGTTTTTCATTTATCAACTGTGAATTTTCATGAACTGGTCATGAAAAGCTTCCCATTTATCTTGGGAAACTTGTTAGAATATAAGTCACAAGTGAAAATAGGAATACAATGTTACGTTAATAAGATTGCATCCTAATAGGCAGTGTTTGTTCAGAAGAGTCTCAGTAGAGGGAATTTTTATGACCGGATCATAGAAAACAGAATATTTTGTATTCATCCTGGTAAACTGTTGAAATGTAAGTTACAAGGGGAAATAGAAATACTATGTTATGTGAAGCTTGGATCTATTGTTATGATTGCATTCTAATAAGCAACGTTTATTCAGGAGAGTCCAACTGGAAGACCTCATGCTTATCTCAGTACACTACAGAAGTATAATTTGTAAGCGAAGATGAGAATACAATGTAATATTAAGTCCCATTATATTACAAATGCATTCTAATAAGCTTTTGGTCAAGAGACTAAGGAATTCATTGGTTTCCTAATTGTGGATCTTCAGGTCCTGTTATAATTCTGAACTATAGATGTCAGAGAAGAATTTAAGAAACTGTTTGATGACAAATAGCTATTAACAATCTCTTCGATCAATCAGTAAATGGTTAATATACTCAAATTCCTAATTACTAATCCAGACAGTCAGAAGTAAAGGTACCTTAAGCAGTCTTTCCTCGTAGCAAGTATACATAACATAGACACAAGTCCACCAACAAAGTGTAATAGTTCAGTCCATTCATAGAAAATTATATTCTACAAAGATAATCCAAACTACAGTAAAGAGTTACTACAATCTTCACTCATTTTCTAAACCTCACTTATAAACTGACTTCATTTTATTTGAGACAATCAGTTTCTTGGTACTTTCCTTATATTCTATCATGAACAGGATACGAATAGAGTTTTGTCTGTCTACAATAAGGAGCATTGCATCTTCTACAAACCTGAATCGCAAAGCCAAATACCCATCACTATGTCATGCTTATTGTATATACTCTACCTCAACATGATCTCTGTACAAGTCTAGCATCTCTAAACCAATAGTATTACGCTCACTCTATAAGCAAACTTAGACATAACCAAAGCACTTGTGCAAAGGATCTTCATCTACCTCATCTATATTAGATAAACAGATATTAAAAATCATATAAGGAGTTGTGTCATTGAACTGGAAGTTTACAAAACCTAATACTTTCCAAGAACAATGCAAGAGTGTTTTTAAATGGAACAGCAGTTTATAAATTCTCACCATACTTCACATACCTCTTTCAATATCGCCAACTTCCTTTCCAAAAGTGAAAGTGTTATTGTATCCCTAATTGCTCGCAACTCGGCTATTATCTAGCTTTCCGCTTTTAAGGCTGAAATCGTTGCTCGTAATCTTAATTCCGTAGAATAACCACGATGACATCAGCGTTAACTCGTCTTTGGAGAAAAAGAAAAATTTACGACACAGCGAAAATGTTTCAAGGAAGTATGACACAGATAGAGGCACCGAGATAAAGACTTTCAGAGATTGCAACGAAGTGGCTAGGTCTTTTTCTTCCTATGCTGGAACTGGTCGAGTAGGTCACTCTAGAGCTTGCTGTGAGCAATCCTTTTCCTTTTTGGATCCCTGCTAAGGACATAGTACACGGTCACGCGTTCACTTATGCTAACCCTCAACAGTAGACACGGGAACACTTGGTTTATCTTCAACACGATGCAAGCTGGGATTAAAAAATAATTCTGAATTTTTATAAATAAAACGCACGAATCCCCAGTTCTAAAAATATGAGATAACTTGAATCATTCCATTGATACCAATCATTTTTATCAGCCTTTTTGATACGGTGATGCAATAACTGTTGATAATCTTGGATTTCTAACTCAAGATAGCAACATTTGTGACAAGAATGGAGAAAATTATTTTTCGAAAATTTTTTAGAATACTTACATTCACATATCCCATGGAAATGATATGCATAGTGTCCCTCTTACATAAATAGATAATATTATAATTTATTTTTGCAGTATGACTATGAGAATGAAATAAAAAATGTAAAAATATTTGAAATATCAGATTTTGAATTCGTAAACTCTATAGTGTACTCTCAAACATTTTACTGCATACCCCACGTTGAGAATCTCTATTTTAAGCTATAGAGCAGTGTTTCTCAACTTCAGTGGCATGTTACCCAATATATTTGTTTATAATTATTTGCTTCGTGATTTGAACGTTTATAATAAAAATTTTTGAAAATCTATTAGATTGAAGTCACTGTATATTATATGCATAAATAAAGTCGTGCATATATATAACTTTTATATATAACATGGAAAGAAATATTTAATACACGTTTATTTTAATTTATAACGAATGTTGAGTCTCATTTTCTATTATTTAAATTTAACTATAGAAAAATAATTTTCACGAGATATTATGAATTTAATATTCTAGACTCAATACTAAATCACAAGTTGAGAAACACTGTTATAGAGGACCACATGCATACATTTGACCCACATGTAGGGATTCCAAAAGAATCTTCATAAAAGCAAAAATTCAGCAGGCCTAAAGATAGTGTAAACTATGGTAGAGTATACTATAGTAAAGGTTAAAATGAACGAGTACTATAGTGGACAGTTTTTATCAATCAGTACATCAAAATGCTGCAACAAACACAGGGAAGTACAATTGGCTGTTCTGTCAATTGCAGCACTTCCCCTTCATTACCATGGTAAGGAAATAACTGACAATATAATAAAATATAATAAACTAAATTTATAATCAATTTATGTATTCACTATATTTTTATATTATAATAATTTTAATATATTTTTAATATTAGTGATACTATTTTTTGATCTCTTAATAATATCATTTATTACCAATAATAAAAATAATAATACTTTTCTATGTTTATTTTATAAGATAATTTTACTACATAACTTTAAATACAACATACTATATACTTTTATGTATGTACATTCTTTATGTTTCTTACTTTCTGTTAATATAATATGAAATTATTTTGCTCAATACTGATAATTTGTTACTAATAAAATTATCAAACTACTCTACTTAATTAATAACGATGCAGCAGTATGTGAGTTTAGAACTTACTAGTTTTAAACATGTACATATACGTACTTAAATGTATACTACAACGAGTAGAGCTAAAACGAATTAATTCGTTGTAGCACGCTCTACTGTACTGGGACCGGGCGACAGCAGCGCCCTCGGCGACGGACGTAACATAACCTAACTTTTGTTCTTTTTAACACCCATATGGCGGATGCTCAGACAAAGGAATGATATTGTCACTTTTAACCGGACGAAGTACACACAATTATGAAATATAAATTTATGTATCAGTGAAGTTAAAGTTAAATACACGTATCAAAATTAATCTTCGCCAATCGACTGTTATACAATAACAGGATTTCTTTCAAATATTAACAGATTTTATTTGAAGCAATATTCTTATAATCCGGCTTAAAAAAATAGATTTTTTTTTACATTTTTTCAAAGTACACGCTTTCGAAAATGTCTGTGCAAAAAGATTTGTCCGAATTCGTAAAATTAGCAGAGTTATAGACGTTTAAAGTGCGGCCTACAGCCAGTGTACAATGGGTAACGAAAACTTCAAACGCGTTTTTCTCGGAACCATGTTTTTCAAAATGGCAGACGGGATATCTCGCGTTTCAGTTGACCGATCGACTCGAAATTTGGAGGAGATCTTCTCCGAATGTTCCTTTATCACGTGTACCACGGATTTTAAAATCTGATGTTTTTTTCTACTTTTGTTTACCACCCAAAGGTCGAAAAGTACAAGGAAAATCGATATTTAAATTTCAAAATACTGCCATTTTTTTAATTTTCGAAATTTTGATGTTTCGGTGGTTCATGTTATAGCTGTATTTATACTAATCAAGATGCTTTTTAGTTTTTTCGTTTCAGATAACTAGATTGACCGGAATCGTGTCAGTCGTTCAAGCCCATTTTTAAAAAACACGATTTACTTAAGGCTATAATAATTTCCACAATTTTCAATTATTTCGTTTAAAAAAAATTGGAGATATTCCTCAAGTATGAATAAATCTGACTGCGAAAACTGCATATCAAAAAGTATCATGGTTTCCTTAGAAAAAAATCCCAAAGAAGTCCATTTTTATTGATCGAATTACAAGAATATCCTCTTAAAGTAGCCTAATTTTGCGATTAATCATATTTTTTTTTACATTTATTCCCATTTATTTACTTGTTCAAGTATAGCATAGAATCTTGTTATATACTTATATTTTTATTTTCATGTCAAGTTGTACATATTCATTGACAAGGCAAAATATTTCTATTTGTTCAAATTTCCTGTCTAATCATAAACCGGTACTTAAATTTTATTATTTCTAAACTTAGAAATAACTAATTAGGAGAAAACGACCCTCCTCTTTCTACGGGATTAAACATACTAATTACAACCTGCTTCAACGTTCGTTATATTCTTCGAATTTATCTTCCATTAGCTTGTTCTTCCCACTACTACATTTTCCAGGGTAACCAGTTTTTCTGCAGCAAGAAATCCTAGAACATGTCTCGCGAGACTCATAAAATCGTAAAATGTTACTTAGAATCTTTTGCAAACGGAAGTCAGGCTTATTGCACGTTTGGAAATATTTCTTTCTCCCATTCGAGTCATAAATGTCCCGGTTGACGTTAAGTTGTCATTCATGAGGTCCGTGTATTTTACCGCGAAAGTGCAACAAAATCTAATGAAAGGGTCGTAAAACGTATATTCATTAAACGTCGATGTAAAGTAAATAGATATATGACTCGAAGGATGTTATAACAGTAAATGGAGCTGTGAAAAATATTCGAATGAAATTCCTTCATAATTTCCTTTTAATTTCCTTTTCCTAGATTCCTTCGTAAGGTTTTTGTTTAATACCACTGAATTTTGTATCTTTATTAACGTGAATATATTTATTATATATTAAATTTAGCATAAATATTGAATTTTAGTATACTAGTATTTAGTTTAATATTAAATTTAGTATTATATAATATGAAATATATTATATTAAAATAAATATCATATTTTACTATAAAATTTATATTCTAAAATTACATTACACGAGTACTCTATTGTAAAAATATAATATTGTACACAAACATGTGCAATAAAACATGTATTATTTAAATGTCGTGATTATAATTTTGCTAGTGTAATTTTGGTTCCAATAAATTGCAAGAATTTTTCTACATTAATTAAATATTACGTAGTATTTGTTATTAAAATTTATTTACAATTGAATATCACACGATATGATATATTTAAATTTTGATTTTATTTTTGATAGCTTCAACACTCGAGATTTTATCGATTACTAATACAGCTTTGTACTAGAGTTCTGTATCGATATGGCATTTCCAATTGCACTCATTGTACTATTTCTAAGCAACTTAATCGTTGCATCGAATGCAAAATTATCGAAACATACGATAGAGCCCTAAGCCACCTTTTCTAAAAATTTACAAAATACATATAAAAATTGATCTACCTTATAATAGTACTATTACCACTGACATTACTATTACCATGATCAATAAATACTCTATTAAGCCAATAAAATCGAGATTCCTAGCAATAAAATTTCTTCGTAAAATTAAAATAAAATTCACAGGGAGTGAGGAATTAGTCTTGCCTTTTCACATTTTTTAAATAAATAAATATTCCAAGAGAAAACGTAACGCTGCTCGATCCTCGCTTTTACATGCACCGTGTGCACTGGGAAGAGGACACGGCGCAGAACTCGAAAATCGTTGTGCGAGACAGAAAAAGTTGTCGGGCTGGTGTGACACCGGATCGTCACGGAGAAATTTAAGCGTGTATATTGAACATGAAAGAAGAGCACGACGAAGAGTCGAAGGAGACGGGTCAGAGGAATAAAAAGGAGGCTGCGACGTGGACCAGCCAGCCTGAACGCCTGGACAACTCGTTAATTAAACATTGTATCAAAGGAGGCTCCTATGAAGAACAAATATGCGGACTGATAATTGCCATCTTTTTGCCTGGTTGGAATGTGATGAACATTTGAGATAGGATATCTCATTCCGTTTTGCATCAGCAGTGAATGTCATGTAGCTGAATCTTCAGGGACCAGAATTCTCTACGCTTGTGGCCTAACTAAAGATAGTCATCAGGTTGAGAAATTAATTCTACACTCTTAAAACTATATTTATCTAATGGACGTGAATATTTTATGTTGGTGACCTAACCATAGGACCAAAGAATATTCATAAAATTGTAAAACATAGTTTTTAGAGTGGTAAATTTGGGTTAGGATTGTGGAAGCACTACTGTATTACTGAGAGAAACCATAATTATAATTATTAAAATTATAAATGTACTACTGTATCACTGAGAATAAGCATAATTTTGGGTACTGGCTGAATCCTCTAGAGTCAGAGTTCACTATTGTTGCAAGTTAGCCATAAGGCTGAAAAATTAGTTGCTACGTACATTCTTGATTCTTTAAATTACAATTATGTAATGGATCTGAATATTTTATGTTGGTGACCTAACCACAAGACCAAAGAATATTCATAAAATTGTAAAACATAGCTTTTAATGTGGTAAATTTGGGTTAGAATTGTGGAAGCACTACTGTATCACTGAGAGCAACCACAATTTTGGGTACTGGCTGAATCTATAACTTGATCCCCTAGAGTCAGAGTTCACTACTGTTGCAAGTTAGCCATAAGGCTGAAAAATTAGTTGCTACGTACATTTCTGACTCTTTGAATTACAATTATGTAATGGCTCTGAATATTCTATGATGGTGATCTAACCATAAGACCAAAGAATATTCAAAAAATTGTAAAACATAGCTTTTAAAGTGGTAAATTTGGGTTAGAATTGTGGAAGCACTATTTTATCACTGAGAGCAACCATAATTCATCATAATAAAAATTCTGAATTAGCAGCTTTTGGGTACTCACTGTTCTCAACTGCTGCAACCTAATCATAAGATCAAAATGGAATTATCACATCTTTGATAGTGATGATTTTGAGCCACAATTACAACAGCTCTAGCACAGCTACCAGAAGAATCATTCACCACCACAGCAGCTTTGAATTAATAACTTTTATGCATCTTACAGAGTTCAGAAGTTAGGCCAATCCATGTCCATCATCAGTCTACATTAAATTTTACTTTGTACTGAATATAAACTATCTTGGAAACCAAAAAGGAACAGCAAATTATAAGAGAATAATTAATTAAATTACTAAATTCGTTTCAAAGTAATTTTATTACTTAAATTAAATTAAATATTTCAATTTTCTTGTCCAGTACCAAAAGCAGCAGTGCACAGAAGCTATTTAACAAGAGATATAACCTTGATATCAGGAGTGTAGTTAATATTAGCAGTTTATTTTTTCCCATTTAACAGAAAATTTCTTATTATATTATTTCATACGTAGTAAATTACATGTTGGGACAATAATTTACTCGTGCAAACGATGTTCTCTTTAATATCTCAAGGCTAGTACCGCAAAAGCAACATTATCTGAGAATGATGGATACATGGTAAGTCAGTGACCCGTGCCACTCATATTTCAATGTTACGTACAATTCTCAGAAATGTACATATATTTCACACGACTTATCGACAATGCAATTACTTTCAAGCACCATTCAGAAGAAAGCTATTGAACGCGAGTCATCAGCCATACAGCGATTAGCTAACTTTTAATTACTATGATCCTGCCATAATGAAGTAATTCTCTCATTTCAGTTCTCATATTCCGCTAACATTTATGTAGAAATCCTCTTGCACAATGATTTACCAATTATGGAAACTGATAATCACCGATAATAATTATTATACCAACTCTTAATGACCAAACATGGCCAACTGTTATTCCGTGCACCGTATAGCACTTGCCATTTCGAAATTAAATTTCAGAATAAAATTTTACACCGTGTTTTATCTTTTCTCTTCGTGTTATTTCGAATTATATCAGTGGAATGTGATGTCTGCATCGAATCATACTGAAATAGAATATTCTTTATTTTTATTCTTCTTTGTTACCATTAATTTTATGCTTCACTGTAATAATTTTCTTGTAATTTTTCTAGTGGGTTAATCCCGTATAAATAAATAAATAAATAGTAAAGAAAACCACGTGCCCTTTTTTTTAACGATTAGTTTAATTTAACCACTTGCGCTGGAAAGACGTGTCACGCACGTCGTAATGCTTTTGTCACAGAATCGCCAACGACATGGTATACACGTCGTTAGGAAATTGTTACAGAAATACTGAACCGTTCTGGCACACGGTGAATTTCTTGCCACCGCAAGTAGTTAATTTAAAAACAACTATATATTATATTAACAGTCTTAACCCCTTGAGTATTGTGGGCGCCTATGGACGCTTAGAAATTTTGCATTTGTGACACGAAGGATGCCTATAGGCGCTTGGAAATTTTGCGTTTGTGATATGGAAGGCGCCTATGGGCGCTTAGAAATTTTGCGTTTGTGACACGAAGAATGCCTACAGACGCTTAGAAATTTTGCGTTTGTGACACGAAGGATGCCTATCGATGCTTAGAAATTTTGCGTTTGTGACAGGAAGGATGTCTTTAGGCGCTTAGAAATTTTGCGTTTGTGACACGGAGGACGCCTATGGGCGCTTAGAAATTTTGCATTTGTGACACATAGTGTGCCTATAGGGGCTTAGAAATTTTGCGTTTGTGACATGGAGGGCGCCTATAGGCGCTCTGCGTAGTTTAGCTTTCTGACACGGAGGGCGCTTGTTTTCACAAAAATGGCGCACACCGTCTCTCAATTCTTGTCATATGGTATGGCCGCTACGTATCAAAATCTGCCGTAGTCAAGGGGTTAATATAAGTTAACTAAATCTGTTACCATCGTATAATTGAAGCAACCCTTCCGTCAAATTCACGGATTCCGTAAATCCAGTGTTAAGCTTAACCCTTTGCACTCGACGATTTTTTGGCTAGAGAAAAGTAGAAATTCAAAGATTCTCTACTAAAAAACTGACGATACTTTTTTGAGCAGTAAATAAAGAATTATATAATAATAGAATCGTAGAATTATTTGACTTCGATACTTCGCACACTGTTACATTGCATTAAATTTGATATATCAATTAATATCGATCTTCCAAATTTTATGAAATGGTGACTGAAGCTCACCTCTCGAGTGCAAAGTGGTTAAGAGCTGGGCACCATTGCATCGATTTTTCATTTAGACTTTTGTTTACTTTGAATTTAAGCTCAATTCGTATTCCAAAGATAAGAATAAGCCTCGTCATCGTCGATGATCCTCGACTTCGCCAAACGCCATAAAGGAATACCGATAACTCTCTGAAAGAGATGCTGAGGCAGACAGGCAATAAATTCGACGAATGCGGTTTTTATATGGACTTCTTCTCGAAACACTTCCACAGATAGCCTGTGGGTGAAAGGTCAGGGGAATAAGAAGCCCGAGTGAGCATCTCACACTTCGATTCTGCTAACTTTTTAACGAGTTCTGCTGTTTTGCAACGTCCAGCATTATCGCGAAGCAATGACACCATGTCTATTACTAGCTGCCTTGATTCATTCTTAAAGATACAAGTGATTTTTCTTATTTGTGCTTATAAAACATACTTTACAGACAAAGACTGACCAAACAGACTGGCATATTCTATACAGACTATAATACCTGGTGAATAATATTTATATAATCTTTTTGTCTTCATACACCCATCAAACCTGTTTAAATTTTTTGGTTTCCAATTGTACAATTAGATATAGTTATTTATTTTCATTATAGCATTCCAATTATTATTGACAATGTCAATTGTGTTTAATTGTGTTAAAACAATTACATTTGGTAGTTCTACTGTTAAAGACACTTCAATTTTCTATTAAATTATAGTTATTTAATATGCCATAAATTTTCCAAGCATCAGCTAGTCTGATTCAATCTTGTACACACATATTTGCATAATGTCTTTCTCTTGATTATGTTCATAGTACTTGGCAAAATTTGATTAGGAAGATTGAGACACCCTGTATAGTACTGAACTTTTCTGCTAGGTTTGTCATAATCCTTATGCGATATCCTTAATATAATAAATAAATAATAAATAATATAATAAATAAATAATAATTAATATAATAAAAGATAGGTGTACCAGAGATATAATATTGCTTTTATTGTACTCAGTGTGTAGCTGACACTCGTGCATGCACTACAGCACGCCTCCAGTGGCAACTTAATGACGTTAGTCAACTGAATCGAAGAGTACAGGACATCTTTCTTAGGAATGCTGACCTTTATTGCAGAGGAATCTATTACAAGAAGGTCTGCGAGAACTTGGAGAAGACTGGTTGGAATTGAAGAAGTGAGACGCGATCCTTGGGTTGGTAGAGTGAAAACTGAGCAAAATTGAATCCCCTAGGTGCCCACTGGGACTACCTTCCTACCTCGGTGCTTATTAGGGTCCAGGATAAGGGCTCAATTTGTTCCACACAAATCCCAGTTATAGGAGACCAGATATTCTTAGGGCAGAGATCATCCTCCTTGGGATTAAGAATATTGTGATATTGGAATTGGGGATACTGTGCTTGGCCATCTTTGCTGCTTGGTCCAAGGAAATACCGCCAATAACAGAATTAATTCTTCAGATGGTCGTCCATTTTAAGTCCTGTTTTGCTTGTTTGTCTTGTATTAAAATGAAGCAACAGTATGGATATTTAATGTTGAGTGACTATAATTATCTTTGGCAACAAAGGAGAAAGTATGTTAATTCTGTTAAGTAATCTAGAAGGTCTTGTTTATGAATTGACTGTCTAGCAGAGGTACTGATAGGGAGCCTAAGTAATTAGAGTCTTGGAAGTCGCGAATTGCTGAATATTTGGCAAGCATGTGCTTCCAACATCCTAGCTCCCTTAGCTAATAAGCTGCATCATGGACCTGAGGTCGCGTTATGGCAATTAACCGGGTCCACCATTCGCAAAGACACTTGAGGTTTTCGAGTCCTTTCATGTGGTGGTTGTGTCTTCGCGAATTTCGCAACAGACCTTAGCTGCAAACCCCAAAGATGTCTACTCATCTTGTAACCTAACCTAACAATTCGCTAGTTATCTCGCTAGTCAGTCGCTTTTAATATTAAAAGAATTTTCTTTATTGTAAATAATATAAGATTACTTAAGAAAATATTGAATTTTGAAAATTCGAAACGTTGCACCTTTTATTTGTGTTCCAAAATTTTTAAAACCTTTAAATGAGAAAAGAAATAAAATTGATAAATAAAGGATTATATATGTATATCTCAAAATTACACTACTTTCCCGGTATAAAATAATAAAAATCGATGAACAAATTTTATGGAAACAATGATGTCAAAAATAAATTTCAAATTTCGCGGTTTTGGTTAAAAAGACTTTGTACAAGTATCCAAGGGTCCATCGTATCGTACGAAACTCCCTACGTATATGCCGTGCTGCTGCAGCATCACAGGCCGACGCTAAAACCTTCCGTGGTAGTATTACGTCATATACTCTTACTCGTGTAACAGATTATAGCGTAAAAAACAGTGGACAAATTTCGAAAAACTGTGCAGTGTTACGTGCCAACATTGTGGACAGCTACACGAAATCCATCAACGTTAACCGAAGCGTTACAAAGCCGTACCTCAGGCGCACGAAAGTGGTGGCAAAACGAGCCGCGATATAAACGCGCTAGATTGTGCAACAGCGCTCGATGGCTCGATCGTGGAAGCCCGGAGGTAAGCCTACCCCCAGCCCGCTCTCCCGCCGCGTTCCCGACGTTTGACGAAAGAGCGCTCGGGTTTATTCGTGATCGTCGCGCACCCCGAAACAATACGCTATATAACGATGCGCTTTTTCGCGAACAGAAAGTGTAGAGCGATAGTATACGTTGAATTCCGAACGGTGATCGTTCGACCGTGTCTCGACTATTCTACCATTCTTTTACCATTTGCAACGTGCACCGTTATGTCGTTGCAGAGCCTGCAAAGGGTCAACATTCGCATCGTGCAGCGCACCTGTTTCGACTCTCGATTCGCGTTAAGCGAATTTCTGATCGGGGGACGAGGCAAAGATGTTCGACTAGGTTTCATTGCCAGTTGAATCGTTCGCTAAGCATTTAGTGCTATTGCACGAGGTTCGTTGTGTGTTGCGTCCGTAAGAGGGAACCTTAGATCTCGAGCTATTGTAGTAGAAGCACGAAGGTGTCTTGAATGGAGGATTACAGGGATTGCCAGCTGGTTGCAAGTAGCTTCTATTACGTCTGAAGACATAAACTGGAACTTTACAGTGGACTTCATATCGAATTTTATGAAATTTCTCATTTTTGCGTTTTAGAGGTTAGTGCCTGGTTTACTATTTTCTTTATACATGGTGCTTATTTCTGTCTCTTCTTTCAATAATATAACTTCTTTTTCAGTGGATATGGGTCCGTTTTATGAGCAATAAGAAATTCGAATATTCGGATGATTTTCTGTATCTGTATCAGGTGCGGACTACAGGGGTGTTGGAACTGGCGCCCACCAAGGGCCCCATCCCCAATGAAGATATGAATATGTATATACGTAGATGCATATGTATATACATACATGAACGTCCTTTTTAATATGAAATATAATTTTGTATATATTATACATATTATTTTCTTTAAGGAAAATCAATTTATTATTCAAATGATTAAATAAATCAGTCGTCATCAAAATGGCAGGTGGACAAGTCTTGTTTCAAATAATAATTGAACTAAATCATCAATAATAATATATATTACTGTTATGTAAGAAATTGAGTTTTGTAATTAACATAATAGTAATTAATTATGAACCATGTATTTGACAAACTATTTTCAGCTTTCAGTAAAGAGGGAAGGACGTACCTAAATAGCATGGAATTTCTCAGTCATTATATCTTCGCACTTCTTTGGATAGCTCAAAAATCATTCACATCTTGCAGATTCTTAGAATTCCTATGAGATATTCGGTAAATCTCTAATGTGTACAACTATGAATTAAGCTACAGATGATATTGACGATAATCATTAAATTAATTTAATTAAAATTAATTTAAAATTAAATTAATAAATAATTAAATTTTTATTTTCTGTCAATGATGTACTTGATCATGCATGGATATTTCAATGACAATAGAAATTCCTATATTTTCTAAAATGCTGGTTCATGAAAATTATTCGATACTGGAATCAGTTTAGGTTAATTAATATTTATTGTATTTTTAGAATTTTTATATTTTACAACTTTTAAGTATTGCTCGGTGTTCAAAGTTGATTGTAAATCATTTGGCATTACAATCACAAAATAATTCTTGGCAGAAAATTACAAAATTCCGTTAATTATTATTTTTTCATATTTTTGATCTCCACTGTAGTGACTCATGACAAAATGATTTTTTGGTCTTTTTCTATCTTCGATCTTCCCTGGTGTACATTGCATAAACTGGTCACGTGCAGTACATTCGAATCAAAATTCGTAATTTGAAGGTCACTCTCGCCCGGAATTTTATTAGATCGTGACACGACTACCAATTTACATATCCACTTTACAAAAAATATTACGAGACTCGTGTTTTCAAAAATTTACACGTACCTCGTTTTTTCATAAATTTATTATCTATAATTTAAAAAAAATGACCACTCCTTTGGAATTTGGAAACCACGTTGGTTTAATAAATATTATATTATTTCTAATATTGAAATAAATAATTAACGCGTCCAAATAAATTAACCGAATCGAATTAAAAAATTTTTGTCTTCGACTTTTAATATTTCGTAAATTCAAAATATGTAAAAATTTGTTTATCAATTTATGTGTTTGGACGATGGAAAAAGAATCACAGTGAAAGAGCATGACAAAGAATTTCACCGAGACGATTGGTATTCGCTTGGTGATATAACTCTTACTTTCTATTAGACGAGGAGATGATGCATTGCGATTCTGCGTGTTCGCGATCTATACTTAGGAAACAATTAACCTTTCTCTTCGACTCGTCCTATTGTGTCTCAGATTAAACTGATTCTTCCCTCAGCTGTTTAACTTTCGATTTTTCAAAAATTTCAACGATACGAGACAAAATTTCAAAGTTGTTTTGCCAATCTAGTAACTAGTATCACAAGTATACCTGACCTCCAACAAAATCATCTGTGATACTGATAAAATGCAGCATAACTTTTAAATTGATTATTATCAAGGTAGTAATTTTCATTTTTTTAAAATTATAATAAAATGAAAATTACTATCTTGATATTCAATAAAATTAATTAATATTTAATAATTGTAATTAAATTGTAATTTATTATTATTATTAATATATAATAAATTTTTTATTCTATAAATTAAATTATTAAATTTTTTTCCTTTTTAGTAATATTAATATATTAATATATAATTATATAATAATTTAATTTGTTGCAATAGATGCAACAAAATAATCAATAAAGTAATTTAATAGATTAAAAATTAAAATAATCAAATTAAAAAAAAAATGAAAAATTATAATAATTAATAAAATTATTAAGCACATTTCTCTGTTGCACTTACTTATATAAAAAAGAATCAATTTTAAATGAAATTGTCATCAAATTACAAATTGTAACTTGCAATGTGTTTTCATACTTTGATTACTGTCAATCACATGGAGAACAATGTTAAATAAATGTCTCTAAGAATTAAAATTAACAAAGAATCACAGTGATACTCTCGTCAGATTCATTGGAATACAATGAATAACGATTAATAACGAATCATAGTGATACTCTCATCAGATTCATTGGAATACGATGAATAATTAATAACGAATCATGGTGATACTCTCATCAGATTCATTGGAATACAAATTAGTCGATAATAAAATGAAATAAAATATGAGATGCTAAGAGGACCTGTCTTACGAGACCTATGCCACCCAGTAGGCTAACAGTTAAGTAGCCTAAGTAATGATGGACGGAAGACAATGAACATTATACGCTTGACTAAATGAAATAATAACATCAGGATAAATTGATTTACTTCAGCATCCACAGAACCTGCATTCCTTTCCCAACAGCGAAATAAAAGGATCATAAGCCGAGGGATTAATAACAGGTGCCTTGGGCAACCAGCTTGAAACTGACTCCTTTCCTAGTGGCTCACGGTTGCAGTAAAGCAAAGAAATTACCCGCTGTGAAAGGAGGCAATTCTTAATACTGTATCACCTTTGCCATACTCATTCCCTCTATCATCATTCTTTCCGTATTAACAAGTACTGAGCAAACCTGCAAGGATGATGAGCAGAAGGAACGAAGGCCTGATTGATCACGGCATAACAGAACCATCTGCCTTGTTACGATCACGAGGACAGAGCTCATCAATTTTCCTTACCGACCTGGGGTGTCAATAATCTATGAGATCACGTGAAACAGGGTGACAAAGAAAGTAAACGAGATACATCGAGATCAAGTGAGACTGGAGTGACAAGAACAAAGCACCTATGTGGATACAGGATCACAATAGCTCCTGTAGGATCATAATAGATCACGAGCTCCTATGGCTCCAATGCTGCTGCTACCATACCAACGTATACAGCACAGAACGACAACAGAGTTCATAAATTTTCATTATCGAGCAAGTAACGTACACCTAGGATCATGTGCAGTCGAGTGACGAAGGAAGCAAAGGAAATGCAACGAAACCAAGTGAGATAGGAGCAACGCAAAGACCGGTGTAGAGACCAGCAAGCTGAAGGTAGGGATTTTGGAGGCATCAAAGGTACAGTCGAGTGTGTGAATACTCCCATTTGCTTCTGTGTCGCCTGACTAATCACCTTTCTGCATACCATTGTATGTAGAGATAAGAAGACGGTTAGTGGAGAGAATGCAGGTCTAATTGGTCACAGTGTAATAGGACTATCTTCTCAAAAACATTCGCAGAGCACAGAAATTCTACAAATAGGATCGTGCAGGGTCGTATGATAAAGACAGCGAGGGCTACCTCAGAACTAACTCAGAGCACTGACGTGGACAAAGGAGTGTCGATCGTTAACATAAGGCACAAAAGCTACCGACGTAATAATCCTGCAACTGTGTCATACTTCTTATCCCAGTATGAAGCTAGAAGCAGGGATTTTGGAAGCATCACGGATGGAGTCAAGTGGTATTACTTTTGGACCTGTGCCGTTTCCCTAATCAACTTTCTACTGTAGTAGTTCTCAGCAGAAATCATTTTTCTGCATAATATCTTTAACGAAAGGACTACAGGTGCAATTGATCATAGCGTTATAGGCCCATCTGTAATGAAAGGACTACAGATGTAATTGGTCACAGTGCCATAGGACTATCTTTGATGAAAGAACTACAGATGTAATTGGTCACAGTGCCATAGGAATATCTTTGATGAAAAGATTACAGATGTAATTGGTCAGTGTCATAGGACTATCTTTGATGAAAGGACTACAAGTGTATCTGGTCACAGTGCCATAGAACTATCTTTAATGAAAGGAATACAGATGTACCTGATCACAGTGCCATAGGCCCATCTGTGATGAAAGGACCACAGATGTAATTGGTCACAGTGCCATAGGAATATCTTTGATGAAAGAACTACAGATGTAATTGGTCACAGCGCCATAGGAATATCTTTGATGAAAGGATTACAGATGTAATTGGTCACAGTGTCATAGGACTATCTTTGATGAAAGGACTACAAGTGTACCTGGTCACAGTGCCATAGAACTATCTTTAATGAAAGGAATACAGATGTACCTGGTCACAGTGCCATAGAACTATCTTTAATGAAAGGAATACAGATGTAATTGGTCACAGTGTCATAGGCCCATCTGTGATGAAAAGACTACAGATGTAATTGGTCACAGTATCACAAGACTATCTTCCTTGAAATATTCATAGACATTAGACAGAGGAATCTTCATTATCCTAGAAAATATCACATCTGTAAATAAGACTGTAGAACCCCGTTACAGGAAACTCCATAAATCACTCGTATAGACATAAGATTAGGTAAGACAAAAAATATTCCGGCACAACTTATGCTATCACAGAATGATTTTCTCGTTGGCATACTGAAAAACAGTGCTGCGGGCGAAATGCCACTGCAATACTCATTTTCACACTCTCCATTTCGTTCTATGCATATGGATACGTAAATATAGCCTCTATTGCGGATAGCCACTGATGACACAAGGTCGACATCGACCTCTAGCATTACAGGGAAGGCATATCGACAGATCACATATACAAACACAGTTATCTGCCTCTCACCTAACCTAACTTAAACTAGGGATTCGGGAGCATTGAAGACCACAGTAGTGACCGAGTAAGCAGGATATACTGGTATTCATCCTAATATCCATAATTGTGGGCCATTTTGCACATTCATCTGAAGCTTCCCTCTGTTCCCAAACCTAAATTAATTACACTGTCCCACAAAGCTTAACTTCTTCCCTAATCTATAATATCCGATAGGTGGTTCTCGTAGAACTTACTTTCTTGAACACGAATCTGTGATTGTTTTATTATCCACTCTCACCTAACTTTTAAAATGGGACTGCATCTTCCAACGTCTTTATTTTTTACGTAAAAATTTATTTTAGTGAAAAATATAGAGAAAATAAAAATATTTTTACATATATATATATACGTAGCACAGAAATTTATCCTATAGAGGTGTGAATGCAGTTTTACTTTATAAAACATGCATAAATTATCAAATTTGTTATTAATTATAAATTGTTCATAATGTAAATTTATAATAAAAGTGAAAAAATTAATAAATTATAAGTCATTACTTGAACTTATGACGTATTTGTGTTAAAATGTACTTACAATTTGCAAAAAGTTTATAAATTATTGCACTAATTGTTAACAACAATTTAATATTGTTAATAAGAAATTGTTTACAACCTAAATTTCTAATATCAGTGGAAAAATTAATAAATTATTGGCTAGGAGAGCGGAAAATTAATAATTAATAAAATCCGCGAAGTTCGAAAATTTCGGATTGGGGTGGGGAGCTCGGCCGATCGGAGGCTATATAAAGGGCGACGCGACGGAGTAGAAGTCATTTGTCGGTTCGATTTCGGAAGTGTAACATCTAAATTTTCGTACTTAAATTTTTGTGCGCGAGGGGTGGGGGTCCGAAATGAGGTTGGGGATGGCTACCCCACCCTCATCCCACCCCATTAAACAATTTACTAATTATTTTTTCTTTGTTTTCAGGTATTAATTTTTTTTCAGGATTTAATTTCTTTTTTTCTTTCAGATGTTATTTTTTCGTTTCTATTTATTCTTATTTGAGAATTCGAATATTTCGTACAATATTCGAATGTCTCATCGTTAGGTTGTTTATGTCTCGTCGTTGGGTTCTTTATGTCTCATCGTTGGATTGTTAATAATTTTTATTTTCAGGTCTAATTTATTTTCTTTCAGATTTTAATTTATTTTTCTTTTCAGCTTTTAATTATTCTTCTCTTTCCACATTTTTCTCTTTCGTTTCTATTCATCTTCATTCGAACATTCGAATATTTCGTATAATATTCGAATGTTTCATCGTTGGTTTGTTTCTGTCTCATCGGTGGTTTGCTCCTTCCATTTGGTTAACCTTCATGGTTTCTATTCTTTCGTTTTCTTTCCTCGTACTAATCCTTTAATCCTTTCAGGTGTATAATAACAATAATATATTCTGTTTCAGCTTTTAGGTTTCTCAAGATTCTAAAGTTTCCTCGAGATTTCATTTGGGACACATCAATGGACGACGCAGGATGCGTGTGTTAGATCTAAGTAGATCTAAGTTATGATAAGATAGATATCTAGACTAAGTTCCATGTGAGCGCTATCCGTACAAAGGTAAGCTACTTGGAGCGAATATATATATATTTTCCATTATCCCTCTCGTTTACCAAATAGAACATAATTGTTCTCGCGATAATCGCGATTATTCTTAAGCACCGACTAGCCTGCGCACGGGGACTATCCTTGGTCCACGTGTAAGTCTTGACGAGAACGGCAGTGGCTGGACTTGGGCTAGGCCCGATCGGGAGGGTGCCGAGGCACGAAGTTGTCTTGTACACGAGAGTACGTCTCGTAGGCTAGTCGGTCTTTCGAATAATCGCGAACTCGTTCGGGCGCGATCGCGATTTTTCACTTGCTCGCGTCTTTCATATGCCATTCCCTACTTTTATGGGAACTTATATTATCGCGACTGTAGAGTTTTAGTATACCGAATCGAAGTGCCTTTTGCAAGACACGATATTTTGTAAAGTGTCAGTAGAGTCAGTAGAGTTTAACTTAATTCGCTCCAAGTTAGGTTAGGGTATCTTTGATACAGATGGCGCCAGCAGGCTGCGCCACTAGGGCGCATGTCCGGGTCTCGATGCGTAGCCACCTCCGCGTGGTGAGGCCTGGTAATTGGTATCGTTTTCCAAAAAACAATTTTTGGAAAACGATACCAAGCTAAGAGCTACGCTCCAAGTTTAATATATTTCCTATCTCTTGCAAATTTTTGAAGTTCCTTTTGAACTTTGTCAATTTTTCGAAATTTTGTAATAGAATTGTATTTTGTTTTTACGTAGACTGTTATATGTTACCTCCATTGCACTTGGGACTAGGATTCGCGTAGCTACGTCACTGTCGAAGCTAGAGAAACGAGCAATAGCGTTACCGACGAATACTTTCGCGATTTAATCAAAATGAAAATTGTTTCCACAATTTTGTTCTATAGTTTCTTCTTCGAACAAGCCTACAGAATACGATACCGTGTATCTCTCAAAAACTCGCGTCAGATAAAGAACATTTTGTAAGAATTGCAAGCATAGTGCGTGGAAAGATCGCTCGGCGTCTTATTTTTGAATTTTGATGACCAATTATAATTGTTCAGAAACATGAATAATTATAATTATAAACATTGATAAACTCAGGTACTCTAACCTAATTTTTAAGCTAAGAATGAACCTTCTAACCTTCTCAATTTTTATGTGATACTTCGTTTTAGCCAAAACTCACAATATTCGAAATGGAGCAATCTCGATTACCGATTCGCATTCAGAAATTACCCAATGGATATTAAAAATTAAAATTCGAGTTGAAGAACGAAGCAAGATTTTTAATCCATACTAAATTAATTCATACTAAACAGCTGTTATTGCTATAACATTTTTCATGTAACAAACAACTAATGAAATAATTATTTACCAAAATATTAAATTCAGCATTTACTTCAATCAAAAATTCAATTGGTAAGGAATTGTTAAGTTTCCTTTCTCGTATAGAAGTGTAACTTAAAGAAACCTGTCCTTTGATCAAACACTATATTTACTTATTGCCATAATATACCATGACAAAGATTCTACCAAAAATTTTCGAAAATTTCTAAAATATACACCTTTTTCCAAACACATAAAATAAATAAATATATAATAATATGTAA
>NW_016924843.1:112355-143817 GCF_001483705.2 Eufriesea mexicana
TAATAATATGTAAATAAATAAATAAAAATAATATTCCGCGAACGAAACTTAAAATATTCGCGGAAGTAACTGACACCAAAATGGCGGAAGGACCCGAGTAGTTACGAGGACAATGCTCTATCACACCTCCTGTCCCTGTTCTCTTCCACTATCCACCTTCTCATCTGCCCACAGTCGTGTAACAACCGTCCATTCAGTGATGCCAAAGTTTCGCGAAAAACGATAGCAGATGAAACAATTAACCACGAATGGTCGCCCGTAATCGCACGCGCATCGGTCTGCGCACGCTACGTCTCGCGTTTCACAGAACTCTCTAGGGACTCTGAGCAGATCTCTGGTAACGAAACGGTGAAACCTGGACTGTGCATCGTGCACGGAGTTTAATCAGTTTTTTGTCCGCTGACAAACAGCCGCGTTACCTCATCCCTGGCTTTCGCGTGTGAATCACCGTAGGACAGGATAGTCGTTATTATTTGTGAGCCGCGTAGCGCGCCTCGTAAATCACCGGCTAATATGAACTTATGACGTACGTGGCTTAATACGCTACGCGCAAATCGGTATAATGGACTTTCGAGTGCGGGAAAGCGGATCGAGAAGTGAATCGAGCGTAGGCTGACGTGTCAGGAGGAGTGAAATATCGGTTTAGGCTAACGTTTTGCTAAGTTAGAGAGCGATTGAGTTAGCAGAGGAATACCCAATGTGGACACTTTGTTCCTAATCTTTGATACTTCGTCAGAGTGCTACTGGTGGAGCATGGTTTCCATCATTAAATCATGGTTTATGATTTCTTTCACGTTAGCAGAGGATCAAGCTGCGGACAATAGGTTGACTCATAGATATTGCCCTGTTTAGGTTCTAACCTAGGTGTCGAGATTCAGCACTCGACTGCTGGCTGTGTCTGCCCTAGGTACTCGAGGCATGTGCGATTTTAAGGGAAGAGAAGACTCTGGACCCTGCACAGAATCTTGATTAAAATTGTTACCACTCTAGGTGAATTATGGTCACGTGTTGATCGAATTGAAGTATAGGTTCTAAGAGTCTTGAGAAAATGATTATCACACCAGGTGTTATGATAACGCGTTAACAAAATTAAAGTATTTGTTCTACGAGTCTTAAGGAAATTATTATCGCTCTAGGTGAGTTATGGTGACGTGTTGACCAAATTAAAGTAATTGTTCTAAGGATTTTAAGAAAATTATTATCACTCTAGGTAAGTTATGACGACATGTTGACCAAATTAAAACGCGTTCTAAGGGTCTTAAGAAAATTACTGTTCTAAGAGTTTTGAGAAAATTATTATCACTCTAGGTGAGTTATGGTGACGTGCTGATCAATATTAACCCTTTGCACTCGACGATTCTTTCGTTACAGAAAAATAATAATTCATAGACTTTCTGCCGTAAAGTCGAGGATATCTTTAAAACGGTAAATAAGAAATCGTATGCAAATTAAGACGTGGAATTATTTTACCTCGACATTCCACGCATCGTTGAGTAATTTTAAATTTGATATATTAATTAACATTGATCTTTAAAATGTGATTAAATGGCGACTGAGAGGCGTCTCTCGAGTGCAAAGGGTTGAAGTAACTGTTCTAAGAGGCTTGATTAAAATTGTTACCACTCTAGGTGAGTTATGATAACATGTTAACAAAATTAAAGTATCTATTCTAGGAGTCTTAAGAAAATTATTATCACACCAGATGAGTTATGGTGACGTGTTGACCAAATTAAAGTATCTATTCTAGGAGTCTTAAGAAAATTATTATCACTCTAGGTGAGTTATGGTGACGTGTTGACCAAATTAAAGTAACTGTTGCAAGAGTCTTGAGTAAATTATTATCACTGTAGGTGAGCCTATGATAACGTCTTGACCAAATTTAGGTACCTATCCTTACGTCATTAAAACTAAGTCAGTGGGATATATCGTACATTACTATGCTTCAAAATAGGGTAAGAAATATTCCATTAACCTGTCTACATAAGTATTGCAAACACAGATATCTATTTTTCCACCGTTTTTCTCCTTATTGTTTACCATTTTAAGTTTGACAGTTGTTTCTGATAGGCCATTTAACAAATGTAGTATTTACTAGTAAAATACTAGCATAGTATATGAAGACACCACTCGTTGGTGATCCTAGGAATGGAATATGTTTAATCAACCACACTGTGTACAGATCTGAGGGCTTTGTTCTCTTCAAGCACTTGGTGGCTCATATTGAACTATTGATTAGAGTGCTAGCTCTAGTCTAACTGATGTGTTGAGATGGTTTTGTGGTTTCTCCAGCCATTTTAGCTGCAGGTCCTTATACCAAGCTTCATTCATAGTATTTCGATAAGTCACAATGAACCATGGTTCACTGGTACAGTTAGGGTTGCATGCAAATGGTTGGACAGCTAGGTCTGGACTTCAGAAAGCCCCATCCAACAGGATTCAAGAGACCCCACTCCATTCTCCTAATTACAGCTGGTCTAACATTTAAGACTTGTATACAAGCTGTTGAGTTTTCATAATTAGTGAGCACTTTATTTAGGCTTTCCTGGCAATTTTTCCCATTTTCTACTAATTTCGTTCGTCCTTCGTACTCCAGGTCTGTCACACCCAGCTCAGCTGCAGCCTTAATTCTGCAAATTTCTCAGTTTAATCGGTGAGAGAGCCCAGGTTCTTGAAAGGGATGAAAAAGAATCACTGGCTGAAGATTACGTTAGATTTAATTCAACGTTTCTTGCTCCTCCTGATGAATACTATATTCTGCTTTTGTAATTTTATTTGTATTTGTTATAAATAATGAAAAATTCCATTTCCAGCTATTTTCTTTTCTCGTATTTATAAAAAGGGGAGGAAAAATTTTGGAGTCTCAGTATCGTATCTATTTATCTGGATCCCAGTACATCTTACGATTTTGATACTCGATAAATTATGTTTTTCTTGGAATATTGAGTACTATACACTGCTTTTGTAATTTTATTTATATTTGTTATAAATAATAAAAAATTCCATTTCCAGCTATTTTCTTTTCTCGTATTTATAAAAAGGGGAGGAAAAATTTTGGAGTCTCAGTATCGTATCTATTTATCTGGATCCCAGTACATTTTACGATTTTGATATTCAATAAATTATGTTTTTCTTGGAATATTGTGCAGATAAAATTCGTTATTTATTATTCTCAAATAATTATTATACGATTATGCATAAATTTTGTTATAATTCGTGTGAAGAGAATGAATTAAAGGAAATTTGTTTATCTATATAATATTTAAAAATATTATTTTGTTAGAATTAGATATTAATTCAGTTTTTAATTAGTCATTCCTTATTTTTAATTGCTATTTCCACTTTTTTAGTATTTACTACTATTTCCATTTAATTACTAATAATAAAAGAAATAATTAATTACTTAGAAGCCTGAGGAAAAATATTACGGAAAATAGGATGACTCAGCGAAATATTTGACACAAATTTTGTATTTACTAAATACATTCCAGAGCAGAGTTTCGTTTCGGACTATTTACTCGTTCACTTGTGAAGTGTATTAATCCATTTCTACGCGGTAGAACTTAAGAAAAGATCCAGTAATACTGGTATTGAACGGAACCCAGGGTGTGGTCAAAAGGATAGCAGATGCAGGAAGGAGATTCCTTATGCAAAAATGCGCAAGCAGCGTGAGATAAAATCTTCTCATTCGTGATTTAATTTTTAAAATACTCGATTTCGAAAATTCCCTGCCTTCGAGTACGAAAATTATTCTATATGTATTAAAATATGTCTAAAATAAATATAAAAATTTTGGTTAAAATCTTATCTTTGAAATTCATAAAAAAATTAAAAAATAACTATTTTCAGCTTCTATTATCGATAATTTTAATAATTTCCAATATAGTAATTCATAATTCTTCCCAAATTGTAATAACTCTTATGACATAATAATTTATAATTTTTTACAAATTTTAATAATTCCATTATATATGGAACACATAACATTTAAAATATGGAAACTGCAATGCCAAATTTTAATTTTAATAATTCTCAATATAGTAATTCACAATTCTTCCCAAATTGTAATAACTGGTATGACATAATAATTTATGATTCTTTCCAAATTTTAATAATTCCGTTATTCATGGAATATATGACATTTATAATATGAAAACTCTAATGATAATTTTAATAATTCTTAATATAGTAATTCATAATCCTACCCAAATTGTAATAACTCTTATGACATAATAATTTATAATTCTTTCCAAATTTTAATAATTCCATTATGTATGGAATATATGATATTTAAAATATGGAAACTGCAATGCCAAATTTTAATTTTAATAATTCTCAATATAGTAATTCACAATTTTTCCCAAATTGTAATAACTGGTATGACATAATAATTTATGATTCTTTCCAAATTTTAATAATTCCGTTATGTGTGGAATACATGACATTTAAAATATGGAAATTGCAATGCTATTTGGCCATTTGCCAAAGTTTCTCTGCAATGCTACACTCTAAAAGGATAAACCATGCTAACAGAGAAATTGAACAGGCTCATATCCTGCATAATACCATATTTATGGTATTAACCCACTATCAAAAAAGAGTTTAATAATTATAGGACAAAAGTCAAATTCCAAGAAATATTAATTTAATTATTCGACATAATTTTCTACCAAGAAAATAAACAGAAAAGAAAAAATAAAAATTGCAAAAACAAAAAAGAGAAATAAATTTTTCTTTTATTCTGTTATTCAGATAAAATCATTATTTAAAACCTTTTATTTAATATCTCATATCATAAATCATTAACTTTGTAGAGTATGTCTTATTATTGCTAACGCCGCCATTTCCTAAAATACCATAAAACCTACAAGCACGCTAAAGGTGTTTGAATTCAATGAAATTACTTCTAGCAGACATTAACTTCCGCATAAATTAAAAACTTAGAAAGCGGAATTCGTTACGCTTCACTTTCATACATATTGAAATTATGCACCTCGGTTAATGAATATTGAGAAATTTCCGTCGGTTATGAAGGCTGTCTTAATATATCATTCTTCCGGCCACAGAATCGCGAAACAAATTTATAATTCTATGTAAATATTAACGCATTTCAACAAAGAAATTCCATGTGACACGATAGATTTTAAATACACGTGAAATGCTTCAGAATCTAGTAACCAAACGTGTCCTTATGGCGCGTTCGCACTAGTCGAATTGCTTGAACGCAAGTCATTCGAATGATTACTTGACCAACTTGAATCCGATATTTATTTCCCTTAAAATATCTTTCTAAACTTGCTTCAAATTTGAAATGAAATGTAATTTTGCAATTTTAATTATATCAAAATAAGTATGTGAAGTATGAAATTGAAATAAGCTTGGAAAGTGAGGTTATTGTCACATATAAGAATCACTGAAATAAGGATAAGATTACTAAGAGAAGTATTATATTAGCAATGAAAATGAGAAATGTAAAGAGATCAGTAGCCTATAATTAAATTATAGATAATTAAATAGGAATTAAGTATTCATTATCAAGGAAATTTCATTAAACGACGAATCCACTAGCGTCACTTTAGATTCTACATCAAATACACATAAAACAAACTTGAAGTAAACTTACACCACTGTACACGAACTTCAAGTCAAGTGAGTTGAAGTTGACTAACTTGAGTAGTGTGAACGAGGCTTTACGCATCGATTTAAGCTTAAGGCTACGTGAATACAATACTATCTACGTTCCTACAATTTTTTTTTTTTTTTATTATTATAAAATAGTAAAGTATATATCACTGCAAATTATGAACATAAATTTATAAATAAAAATTATATATATAAAAATTAATTGTAACATTAATTACCTAAGAGTAGTTATTTCTTAATAATTTATTATTAGATCAATACTTATGTGCAAAAGAAGTCAAATATTTTATATGCAATTAATTTCTTGTTATATAAATTTTCAAATGCAGTGCATTTCAGTAATTTTTTATTATATGGTCATTAAGACAGCAGCGCCATCTATGAGGGGTTACTGCGCAGAACTTGCAAACGCAACGAGTTTCTTTTTCATACTGCAAGCTAAGCATACTTTCGTAAGAAAATTCTTCATTCTCGTACGACTTACTTGAAGAATGGTGTGCTTGATCAAGACTGATATCGAAACATACACCATGACAAAATAAATCGCATTCTACTGTTAGAACAAAAACCGTTACTCTGCAATTATTAAGCCCATTTCGCACGTGTCTGAAAACGAGATTTCTCATCTCCCATCGCTAACGTACCTTTATGTAAAAACCTTAATGTTATAATAATTATGTTACAAAACGGTACACGTACACTAACCTTATGCAAAAACACCAAAGATAATAAT
Source organism: Eufriesea mexicana (assembly GCF_001483705.2). Classification (NCBI taxonomy): domain Eukaryota; kingdom Metazoa; phylum Arthropoda; class Insecta; order Hymenoptera; family Apidae; genus Eufriesea; species Eufriesea mexicana. The sequence goes on from NW_016924843.1 coordinate 118,729, forward strand.
CGTCCATGATGTGCAGAAATAGAATAGGAAATTACCAATAATGAACAATTAAAAACCAATTAACTGAAATAATTATAATCCTATTTCACTTCAATCGAATTAACAAATTTATTATTAAGTTTGATCAACCATATTCCAAATAATATTATTTTCATTAAAAAATGACCAAGATAGAAAATTTATTTCAAATTCCAAAATTTGAACTTCCAGAAATAAGAATCTTTCTTTTACACTTTAAAGAGTTTTAATCAACAACGGCTGAAAAAATATTTATTTCTATTTAAATCGACTAAATAGCAGTTTAGTAAAAAATATATTATATCGAAAATGTAGTAAAAAAAAAAAAAGATTTAAAATTGAATACGAAATATTTTTCGTCCTGCCCTCAACCGGCCAATCCCATAATTACTTTAAACACGGAACGCGCGCTCTCTGCCGTAATAACGTATCATCGACTATCGATGTCTGCCATCTTCGCCAAACGGACGAGTTCGAAGCGACTCGGCGCATAAATTCGTAATTCGGTTTTCCGCGTAAAACGTTTCAATGGCGGGCGAGCGTTGAAAACACACTCGGCCGGCGCGCTTTGGTGGAGCGACGATTTCAAGGGATTAATGTACGCCGTGCCGCTTCGTCGTTTGCACTCATGAATAAAGAAATATCTCGACGGTACTCCACCCATAAAACACACGGTTATTTTGAATTCGTTCTCCCGCACACGTCGTATGTCCAGACACGTGTTCGTATATGTGCACGGCTTCGCCGATACATAATACAGCAATCTATATCTTTCGTTTAACACGGTAGACAATCATTCGATCCCGAAGCCAAAGCGTCCAACTATGCGAGAGCAAATATATTCCCAAGAGAAATTATTGATCTTCTTCGATATTTTTATTCGTATTTCTTAAAACTCTTCGTCTCATTTTTACGCAGGTAAATATGTTTCAGTGAATATTAATGCACGTGTGATGTTAGATTTTGTAATATTCATAACCTCATTGCGAGTCATAAATCGAGAAAGAAAATTGCAGCTTCTAAAGCGTAGTTTAATAATTACGGTGAAAAGAACCAGCTCACGGAAATTAAATATTTTAGATGTGACTCGGTGTATAAATGAATGAAATAAATAACCATTCAGTTTCTAATGAGACCTAGATTTTTACCTGTCTTATTAAAGAGGTTAGAATCTCGAATTATTTAAATGAATAATTTATCGAAATGTAGCACTAGATCCGAACGTGAGATGACGAGGAAATACTCGTTCGTGATCAGGTTAGGTAAGCTATAGAGTAACCGTCTAAATCAACCGCGTGCAAACGCACGGTCCGCTCCGATGTTCCGACTTTTACCGAATGCTCACGATTCGATACAAATTAGCGCGTGTTCAAACTAGATGCGCAGTCGCACAGCGCAGCGTTGCAGATTTCGTGTAGACCCGGCATGGTAGAAACGTTACGTCGTAAATTGATTAAATTCGATTATACATATAAAACGTAATATCACAGAATAAAACAGTTACATATTTCTTATATTTTTCTCTATTGAATATCAATAGGAGCTTCTGCATTAATCGTTTATACATTAATAATAAATTTATTCCGATACATTTTAAAATAGGTTAGAAGATGAAAAGATGAGACAACCTCGTTAGAAAAGGATGAAAAATATCTTTACGAAGATATTATTTATGAAGCATTGCTACATCATAATAATTTATATATTTTATTATGCAATTATTACTGATAATAGAAAGAAAGAAGTAAAATAGAAAATAAAGAGAAAATATATATAAAATCACAGACGAATTAACAAATTTATAAATATATATATTTGGTTTAATCATTTCCCCCAAATTAATCAATTGATCTCGATTTTCGGTCTTGCTTGCTCTCAATTAAGCCGGTTAATCGGGTAACCCACGGTATAATATTATAGAACGTGTATATCATAAATTTATCACATCACTATGAAGTAGAATAAAAATACCGTTGAATGATAAAGTAACGTAAAAAATTCGAAAAGACGAGAATTAAATTGAAGAATATGCTATACGTAAATTATAGTTAATTATTACGCTAATTACACGATTTCATCCTTCCGTACCGTTAATTGCGAGAAAAGAGAGAGAATACTGCAATGACAAATTAAATTCGTAAAAATAGCAGAATCATTTTTAATTTCACTTTATCGGTAATTCGATACACTAGCGTAGTACTACCGTTAATTTCGCGTCGCGAGTTGTGAACGCTGCTTTATGCTGCGAACGAGATGAATTTGTCGAATGACAGAAGTGACACGCATGCGAAGACCTATCGGAAAAAGATGATCCAAGATTAGCGAGGTAACCGTTGAAAGTACGTGCGAAGTTAGCTATCGGATTTCTTGGGAGGGCAGAAAACGTTTAAAATGTCAACAAGGTCGAAAGGCCGGGCGAGTTAATCGGCGCATGAATGTCACGGCGAATTTTAATCACCAAGCGCCATGTAGTATAAGATTGTAACAGACGTCTGCAGAGAACGATAAATTCGCGGTAAAATGCCGATCAATAAAACAGCTTCGACAGTGATAATATTAAAAGAAAATAGTTCACACGTGTACGCGACAAATATCAGTTACGTAAATGCAGAGAATTCAAAAATATTCGTAACTGCGAAACGCTACGCCTATGGAAATGAATCGAGTTAAAAGAAAAAGTGTAACGTATTATATCACGCTTTAGAAAAACGAAAGAAGACTCGAGTATGTCAACAAGCATCGATCGATAATGATGACGCATACATGTCCCGTGCGATCTAACGGTCCATTGATAAATCATCGATGAAAAGTCGGATTAAACAGTTCAGACGGTGTACAATTTACAAAAGCAAATTAGAAAGAAGAGCTTACGTTGCCCGTTGGACCTGCTTCGCAGCAACACAAAGATCGCCAAATATTTCTCTTCCAGAGATCGTCCGTGATCACTGTTGGTCCCTTTGTCCGAGCTTTACGTGAAGAAAATGCAGAACGCTACGGCACACGAGAGACGCGCGTAATCCGCGAAAGGCCGAAGCCTCCGGCTGCTTCTCCTCTTCGGTAAGAAAATCGAGACATATAACGGAGTACTTCTCTTTCCACTGTCACTATGAACTTGTTATCCGAACCGTGACCGGCCGCAATTACACGCGATCCCGATCAAGAGATACGTACGCACAAAGTACCGTGACTGACGAGAACGGTGAATTTTCGTCAGTTCGAGCTAGCGTCGGGAAAACCACCCCCTGCACAGCCGGCGCCCCAACAGCCATGTGCCGCCCTAAACCTCCGCCCATTGGCCCGAACGAAACATTCTACGGGCTCCTGATTCTTCCAAGACTCTTTTTATTACACGTGAAATCGTACTCGACAAGAATTTTGAACGCGCGCTCGGTTAACCGTTTAGTCTGTGTTACGTTATCATGAGAGACAACTCTGCACGACCCATCCCTGCGGGAGCTCACCGAGAAGGGGGAATGGGAAAAGGCCGACTGACAAGACGTCACGTCTCCCGGGAGCGCTTCGATCTCTCTGAACTCACCATATCTATCGCACAGCTGGCCGCGTGTCTACGCATAACACTGGTGAACGCACCAGGGCCGTGAGACAGCCCGTAATTTCGACGTCGTAAAGCAGAAACGTGGAAAAACTTCGCCAAATGATTCACACACCGCACACAGTCTTCACCCGCGAATTGAGAAAATGGCGTTGCTTGCTCCCTCGCGCTCGTTCACTCTAGCAATACCTCAAGCTACGCTGATTTCTATCGTTGACTACTAGCGCTCATTCCTTGATGCGAGTAAACTGATAACTAATGCGCGGGAGAATCAAAACACTTTTTCTGGTACAAAATAACGGTTCTCGTACTATAGAATATTCTTGCATTTCTAATAAAAATTTTATCAGAAAATTTAATTGACTTGTTATTTCGAGAAAAATTATAAAACGAATGTATGTTACAAAGTAAATTTTGAAAAACTTAAAAGAAAATTCTTCACGTTCAAATGAAGAACATATTTTTTAAGAAATATGTGGCGCCACTTGCCGGACGTGAGTCTTACAGGATGAAACGAAAATATTACCGGTTTATCCGAATGATGCCGCGTAATACTTTAATGTGTAAAGAGTAAACTAAACATTCATAATTGTATAAACATAAATCTCAATTTGATTTTAGTAAAAATTTAAAATAATTTAATATATAATACAGAATTTTATTCTGTGATGGCTGACGAAACAGAACAGGTAAAAGAGCTTAAAACCATGAATACAAATCTAACCTATCATAACCTCATATTCTCATTTCAGGTACCAGCGATAAATGTTAAAGAACCTTTAGACCTTATAAGATTGAGCCTCGATGAAAGAATATATGTTAAAATGAGAAATGAAAGAGAATTACGTGGACGATTACATGTAAATATCATTTTTTTTTTACTGCATATTGTATCTCTCTTAACCTATTTTGAATCAAGTGATCATATAAAAAGTTTGATTTCAGGCTTATGATCAGCACTTAAATTTAGTTTTGGGTGAAGCAGAAGAAACAGTAACTACGATAGAAATTGATGAAGAAACATACGAAGAAGTTTATCGTACAACTAAAAGAAATATTTCTATGTTGTTTGTACGTGGCGATGGAGTAATTTTAGTTTCTCCTCCTAGCATGAGGGCACCAATATAAAATTCTTATATAAATGTAATTTGTCTAAAACTAAGGAACAAACAATAGAGAATTTAATTCTATGTTGATATAATTTTATCAACATTATGTGTTAGCATTTAAAAGTAATCATATAAAAATCAAGAAAATAATAGATTTCAATTGGATAAATATCTGTGACATAGGTATAAAATTCTTAAATGTGATAATGCAAATTAAATTTTGGTACATTATATTAAGACAATATATTAATTAAAAATTTATAAATAATACAAATTTTTGCGGTAATATTATTTAAAGTAGTCTGAAAGCATTTGATTTCAACAGTTCTAAGTTATATTTTCGTTCGAAATTTTGAAAGTATGTTAGATGTAGGAGTAAAATGTATAGATCTTGGAGAAATATTTTGTTCTATAGGTTTGATTATTTGCGATGTAAGATCTGTGATTCTTTGATCTTTCAATTTCATCAAAGATTCTAAATGAGAGACCTTTTGGTAAAGCGTATTTATTACTTCATTTTTCTCTTCTAATTCTTGTTTTAGTCGAACGAATACGTGACGTGGAACTGTTTTATTTGCTATTTCTTCAGGATTAAGTATTGATTTAACTACTTCTCCTTAAGAAATAAGATTTTTCTCAAATCATTTCTGGTACAAATTTTTTTCAAGATTTAATTTGTAATTATTTACTTACCTTTGTTCTCATTTTCCTCATATTCAAAATATAAGGAATTCCTATCCGCATTACAATCTTTTAAAATTTTAGTTCTCACATCGGTTAAAACTTTTTCAATAACACCAGCTTGTGAATTTGCGAGTTGATTAATCACATCTTTTCCTAATTTTATGTCCAATTTTGAAAGAACCTTGCGATTTAGTGTACACCAATTATCTATTTTCTTTGCAATGCTATTTCCAGGAATATAATTATGTATGTCGACGAGCTTAGGGTAGTATCGCTTTAACAATTCAGCCATAAAAACTAGAATTTATTAAAGTACTTTTTAAATATCGCAAACTAAATTGTCAATATATATTATGAAATATAAACTTCGTCTAATACCACCATCGGAGAAATCCCGAGCAACATTTTTTTTTGGTTTGGAAAATGGTATTTGCTCGATCCAAGTATATATTTCTTCGAGATTCGTATTAGACTCTAATTCGACGCTCATATTTCTTTTTCACATACAACATTAAAATTCCAAAATGACTTTTTTTATATATTAAAATTTACAAATGACATCGTTATATTTTTGTTAAATTCTGTCAACCTACAAATTTGTATTAAGCCAAAGAATGTATACTACGTGCTCTTTACGAATACAACTTCATTTTAGTTTTTGTGCATCTCGTTGCAAGCGTCACCTGTTTCTTACGTCAGATTGAGTAACGGTAAACGGAATGATACGGAAATTTGAAAGTGTTGCATCTTACGTATCTAGAGGAATGAAATCGAACGTGATGAAAACCTATTAAAAATAATTTTTTCTTCCAATCTATCTAGTTTAAATATATACATAAATTTTAAAATAAATACCAATCAATCAAATGCTCTATAATTTTGTATATTTAAAATATTAAGGATCCTTAACTACTTGAAACAAATATTTTATTATTATACAATTTTGTAAGTAATTAAAATGTTATTAATTACTAAAGTATATTTATTAATTTAATTGCAAAATAATATTTTATTACTTTATGAAACAATAAAATCCCTTAATAACTTAATCGTTAATTACCTATCAATTTAATTACTTCATCATATAATTCATAATGCATCACAACAAAGGTCCGAGTACAATTTTCATTCAACAAGTCACGTTTCATGCATTTCAATTATTTCTACTAAAACCTTCTCGCACTGCATAGTTACACTCTAATATTGAGATCTATAACGTCAAGCAAATATTGCTTCCACGTGCATTAGCGATCGTGTAAAGATAGACTCTGAGGACAAATGTTTGTACGTGCATTTTAGTAAAAGTGGAGAGGAACGTTCTCGGAATCAATGGGTAGGTTCCGTGGAAATATCAACACGTCACGTTGTCGGAAGCGTTGAGGACGATAGGTTTGAGCCTGCGTTCACGCGGACTATGGCATTTATAGAAGAGGCGCACGCCCGGCTCTTCCGAGAAGCAGCGCTATCGTTCTCAGTGGTACGTTGCACGCACGAGGAATCGAACCAGAGGGAACCATAGTTCTTAATTTAAACGAGTCTTTCGAACGCTATCTGAAATCGGTTAAAATTAAATGTTAAATCCATCGAGCGTATTGTATCTGAAAAATTCCATTTTCTCGGCGAATTTAAATCGCGTGAAAACGAAAGTGTCGGGTGATTGGCCGTTAATTGTGAACGTTATTAGGACGATAAGATCTTAATTGTACTATTGTAAGAAATTTTATTCGAAGGCGTTTCGAAAGGCCTGCACCTCTAAACAGAGAAAATACTCGCTGTTAGTCATTGACCCAAGAGAAACCATGACTGGAAAACACCATCTTAAGGGTGAGTAATTATAGTCTTTCACTCTTGATACGTTATGAACTAGAGATTCGATATTAATAACATGGTTTTGGTTAAGTGGAGAGGGTTGATTGATTTACGGCTCCCGTAAAGTTTCGTTCTTGAGACTCCATCCTTGTGACCTTCAAATGTCCTCTGGTCCAGATTAGCATAGGGCGAATATACTTTAAGTTTTTCTGCGAAATATTTCATTTTAAATTATCAGATAATTTCGTGGATTTAATATAAGATTAAGGGAAATGTGTCATATTGGTATTTAGATAATGATGCAATTTAAGTTGGAACGATTATCAGTTCGTAAATCGCGCCGTTTCTGTCTATGGTACATTCACCTCCTTGCTATTTTATAATTAAGATAATTCTTCCTCGTATCAGTGATACATAAATTATTCTTGTAACTTTCCCTCTCACCATATTTAGCTACAATTTTAACCGCTGTTCGCGTGGGTATACCGTGAACAAAAATTGGAATAAAATTTCAAAATAAAATTAATGAAGCGCATTTTGTCGCGCAATAAATTTATTTATCGATCGTTTTATTTGACAAGTGCGTAAATATCTGGAACTACGTTCTACGTGTTTGTTGACCTACATCTGGCCTGAAAATAAATGCGTGGAATGGAAAAACAGTATTTAGGTCTGAAAGCTTATAAACCGAGCTTTCGTTGAATTGTCTCGAGCTTGTCTGCTTATAGTAATCATTCCTTTTTTTTATTGGCAAATAGTTAAATACTTATCGAATGGAACGTGATAAAATATTGTATATCAACACGAAAATATGCCACGTGATAGAAATGTGTAATTACAACATTCTTTCACAATGTTTGTTAGTGTACTTTACTTTTCCTCGTAATTCTTACATGTCAGTTGAGTTTCGACATTGATAACATTAATCGTAGCAAAAAATTGTTATTAATTTTCACACGTGATATTGGTGTCTCTTTAATTCTTTTATGCAAATGAAACATGCATTTGAAATTTGGAGAACAAAGTAGAAGTTGATAAAATTTCACAGAAAAATATAGAATAAAAAATCTAGAACGAGAATATGATTAAAAATAATTTACAATATCTCAAAATGCATAGACAAAATATAATTTGATATATTAATTCTTAATAAAAAATGTACACCAAAAATGTAATTTCTGATAAAAATATGGAATAAAAGTATAATTTAAAATAATTTAAAAATATTTTTAAATTAACACAAATTGATATAATTTTCGATAAAAAATATAGGACAAAAATGGAAGTTAATATAATTTTTCATAGGAACAGGCGGGAAAGGAATAATTCGATATAACTCGATATTAAAACACAATTCGGGAAATAAAAATATAAATATAATATACATGCGTAAAAATTTATCATTGGCGTACCTGACCCGAGAATCGTATAACAACCGCATGAGCGGGTGAAGAAGTCGAATACCTGAAGGCACGTTCACCTGTGCTCCATGTCAAATGACACGTCCTCCGTTCGTATCTTGCGGTCCGATTTTCCTCACGATATCGTGTTGCCGATTAATCACATGTCTAAAAATACGCCTATTTTATATTTGTAATTGACTTAAGCTATATTTATAGGAACCAGACACATTGTGTTCCCTGTACGGTACCTGATGGCGATCATGGGCTCCATAGGGCTAGCCATCATTTACGGGTTCAAGGTGAACGTAAGTGTGGCTATCGTAGCTATGGTGAACCATACTGCTGTAAAATTATCCTCATTGCATCAATTGGAATATGAGAATACCACCACGGACGAGTGTAGAGTCGACGGTGTTACCCCCAATGCAACAAAATCTATTACCGAGGTATATAAATATGATATTAAAAATTCTACGTAACTACAGAGAAAACTTCCAATCGAAATACACTATTTTAAAATATTACGATTTTCTTGGTTTCGGATTCGATAAATATTCGAATACTTAATATTTAAATAACAGTATTTAAGAAATATATTTTTCCACTAGAAATTACCAAAGTCTCGAGTCTAGAAATATAATTTAGTTACATTTGATTTTTATTTATTATGTTTTAATATATTTATACATGTATAATTTATGTGTATGTATAATGTATATTGGGTTGTCAAGTTGTTCAAACCCAATTATATAGATTATTCTAATTATATAATATATGTATAATATGTTATTATATATATGTATTACATATATATTTACTGTATTTTTCTAGTTTCATATATAAAAAGTTATCAATTTATTTTCATTTTTGAAAGAATTTCGTATGCCAAATCTCATGAAATTATAGAAATTAATTTTTGGGAGAGGGACAGTTTTATTATTAATCCTTGTACGGTCAGATTATCCACGTTTAGATTATCCGAGTAGCAAGTTTCTATTGCGCACATTTATGTTAATCGCTATTAGCTACGTATAATCATCTCTGTTTATAAGGATATAATTGCTGACTTTTATCACGTATGATATTTACTCCGAGTCAATAAAAATACTGTTTTTACAGTGATTAAATACTTCGCTACATTAAAATCATATTTTATAACCTTTAAATTTGTAAAAAATAAGTAGTAAGGTTTTTCTTCAGGAAATTAGCATTTCCTTCCTTATGAAGTTATTTATAGAAGTGTACATATCATATGTATTACACGTATATAAATATTAATATTGATATAGATATATATATATATATATATAATTATATAAATATTGATATTTATATAAATTAATATTCATTATTGATATTTATATTTGTATTTATTATATTATTTGTTATATTATATTCATATTTATACACGTAGGATGGCCCATTTGTGTGGAATGAACCTTTACAAGGTCTTATTTTATCAGCATACTTTTGGGGATATATGGCATCCTTACTTCCGGGCGGGAGAATGGCTGAACTCTTATCTGCCAAATGGGTGATGAACGGATCGGTACTTCTGAACCTCGTCGCGTCTATATTATCACCTGTTGCTGCCCAAATGCATTATTCTGCCTTTATTGTGATGAGAATCATACAAGGAATCGGTGGTGTTAGTATCGAAATACCGTTATATGTTTGAAATAAATATTAAAATTAAATGTGAATATCATAATGATATTTTAAAAATTATGTTAAAACTATAGGGTGTAACGTTCCCTGCGATGCATGTTATGGTCGCTAAATGGGCTCCACCAAATGAGAGGAGCGTTCTTGCTTCCATCATTTACGCAGGTAAAACTTAAGATCGTAAATTTTCATTGGCCGAAATAATTAAATTTAAATAGAAAAATTAAAAAGAAAATTGAAATTCTAAATTATGATCGCGTTTTTTAAACAATTAAAAATTCGATTGTTTAATGGTATTAAAAATGCAATTTTTGATATACGTAAATGCAAAGGTTAAAATTTGTTAAAACGTCTGCGTATAATTTAGGTCATGTTCGTAATATCGCGACATATATATTTCTATTTTCTATAGGAACTGCTCTTGGCACTGTGATTTCTATACTCTTAACGGGAATATTAGCTGCGAATCTTGAATGGATGTGGATATTCTATATAGAAGGTGCACTTTGTCTGATTTGGTGTACAGCTTGGTGGATTATGATTGAAGATAGTCCAGAAGAGCAAACGAGATTTATTAGTCAAGAAGAAAAGGATTATATTGTGCACTCTTTAGGTCACGATAACAGTAGTAATGCCCATAAACAGGTTTGTTGATTTTTGTAAAAAGTATTTTCACTAAATTTTTGAATATATTTAATATATTATTTATCTGTATCTTCTAGAGATTAACGGTCCCATGGGGCGAAGTGTTACGATCTAAACCATTTATGGCAATATTAATCGCTCATTTCTGTAGTAATTTTGGGTGGTACATGTTGCTTATTGAGCTACCTACGTTCATGAATCAAATATTGAAATTCGACATGAGTTCTGTAAGTAAGATAATTTAACATAAATAGTTATAAATTTAGTCAATATTACTAATAATCTACTTTATCTCTAGAATGCTACTCTTTCTTCTATGCCGTTTTTATGTATGTGGATTTTTACTATGGTTCTTAGCAAGATATTAGCCATTATGCAAGATAAAAATTTAATCACGGTAACGATATCGAGAAAAATTGGAACATTATTTTGTAAGTTTACCATACGTATATATATATATCGGAAATATAAAATGAGACCTAATAATAATTGTTAAAAACATTTTTATTTTCAGCATCTGTTGTTCCCATGATTTGTTTAATAGGAGTGTCATACGTTGGGTGTAATCGAACATTAGCTGTTACATTAATGACTATTGGAGTAACTTGTATTGGTGGTATGTATAGTGGGTTTTTATCAAACCACATAGATATTGCTCCAAATTTTGCTGGTACTCTTGTTGCCATTACAAATTGTGCTGCTACTGTACCTGGATTCGTAGTGCCAATATTTGTGGGAAAATTGACGCACGGAAATGTAAGTATTTACAATAAAATATTATTAACTATGATACATACAATATTATTAATATTATTACCATACAATTTTTCAATAGCAAACTATAGGAGCATGGAGAATTATATTTTTTGCAACTGTTGTCTTGTACATAATCGAGATATTAGTTTATACTATATTTGGAAGCGGAGAAGAACAGCCTTGGAACAAAGCTATACCAACTGATGAAGAAGCAACTGATCAAACACTACCATTAAAAGATAATTCTAGAAAATGAATATAATTTCAAAATATACAATTTGAACTGATTTTCATCACATAATGTTATTGTGAACGTTGTGTTAATAATTTTGATATATAGACATTGGTATTATTTAAATATTTAATATCATTAACAAAGCGTTATTTTCATTACATTACTCTCAGTCGATCATGCTATTTCCTTTTTGTATAAATTTTTTTTCATTCTGTATATTATTTATTGTAACAAATAATAAAATACAATTATAACTTCTTTTTATTACGATTAAATACTATATATTAAATATATTTAAAAAAAATTAAATATTTATTTAAAAGTAATATATTACATACTTACAGTGATATTTACATTGAAAGTACAAATTACTTAATTACTTGATCTTAACTATGATTAATTAATCATTTAAGATCACTGTACTTTTACTATTTTACAAAAATACATTGGTCCCCAATTATTTTGAATAGTAGGTATAACGATATGACCATACTTTACATTATTCTTACCAAAGTTATATAGATATCGTAAGGGTAATAATGCTTTTGTCATATCTCTACAAAAATCATATATTATATTAATATAAACAGTAATAGTAGTGAGATTATATAATTACAGAAAACACATACTTTACAACTGTAACAATATCATTTTCTTGCCATGCCTTTTGTAATGTTGCTTGTATAACACCATCATTTTGTACAGGACTAAGAGTGCACGTTGAATAAACAACCGTACCACCCACTGTTACTAGTTTCAATGCATTTCTATAAAAGGAAAATTCAATTATATGTTGTAAAAAAATATGTTATAAAATATAGTTTATCTACTGACAACAAAATTTCCGACTGAATTGTTGGTATTGTTAATCTTTCCTTAACTCTGTTTGGTTTAAAAAGATTGTCCACATCGGAATGTAATACGTGCCTATCTACTGTACATGGAACATCAACTAAAATCTAAGGAAATTGATAGATGTAAGTTTCATTGAATTTGACAAAATGTTAAATATTAAATATTATGATAAGATGTATACCTTATTATATACACCTGTTTCATCAATTCTTCTAGCATCTCCTTGTTTTATTATTAACATATTTTCTCCTTTATAAATATCAGAAGTATATTGATTCATAATCATTTTAATTTTATTCACTTTAGATTCTTTAATATCATTAACAACCAATAAACGAGGCATAAGAGTCTGAAGAATAGTTAAAGCTTTCCCTCCAGGTGCAGCACACATATCAAGTACAGTATCACCTAACTTTATATCTAATGCTAATATAGGAAGTATAGATCCTCCATCAAATAAATAATAATCTAAAAGACAATGTAACAATAAAATATTAGAAAGCATTCTTAGCATCATTGAAATTGAAGAAAACATAACAAACCTGAAACACCAGTAGATCCTTTTTTAGCAGATGGAAATATAGCTTTATTTCCTTTTTCAAAACTATATGCGTGCAGATGTTCTGGAAATGGTAGAACAAATTCTCTCTCAACATTTATATTAAAATCTTCACCTTTATGATAAAATTTATAATGGTCAGAATTCATAACCCATTCATCCATTCCTACAAAATACATAAAAATATGATATTTTGAGATCAATTCAAGGAATATATGTTTATATATGTATTAAACAAACCCTTTATTTCTGTAACAGGTACATATTCTTGAAGACTAGATAAATTTACAGATGGGTCAACGATACGATCATGATCTAAATTAACTTCATTTAAATTTTTATCTATAGACAATAGTTCTACAAACTCATTTTGTTCATCACTTTTTTCAAGTTCACTTCTTTTAGCATTTAATGATTCACATAAATCACGATAATTATTAAGATTAACTGGTTGAAGTTCTGTTAACTTGTCCTTAAATATTTCAACTTCTTCTGGATTTTTAATTTGTAGCGTATCGATTTTAGCTCTTCTTTTAGCTTTGGCATCCAACTTTTCTTTTCGTAAATTATACAAAGATTTTAAATTTATTGCACCAAGTAACTGAAACAATTTTATTTATATAAATCTTTAGTATTCATAAAAATTTTATTTTACAATTTTATAATTTTGTAGTACTATTAATACTGAAATAATATACCTCCAAATTAGATCGAACTCTTTCCGTATCACTAAAATTATTAACAATCGCCATGTATTTCGATTCTTCTTCTAATAATGCACATCGTATATCTGGCCATGTATCCTCATAAACGGATGCATAAAAATCGTCAAAGTGTTCTAATGCTTTATCCATTACCGTTTTCCGTTTTCTCACTACAGACTATAAAAACAATTATATATATTCTTCAATGTATCGAAAAATATCCGAATTTTAATCATAGGGTTATAAAGATACAAACCCAGTGATCCTTTCCATGTTTATATCGAACAGATACTTTTACAACTTGTCTCGATATTAATTTATTAAATAATAGCGCCATTTCCTTCAAATATATGAAAGTAATCGATTCAAATGTTTACAACTTGCCTAAATTACATCTCTAACTATAATTGTATCGTCTGGATTTTGGGGGACGAGGAAACAGAGGCGGCGGCAAAATTCGTTACTCGATATCACTACTTGATGGCGCTGGCTGTGCATTCAATTTTCTTTCGAACGCAAGAAGTGGTCGACGTCGATTAACCGTTAGTGAGAGCGGTGTAAAAGAAGAAGGGCGTGAACCGGTGTGAACTGCAGGTACAGGTGAAACAGGACAACCGACAAATCCACGAGTTACGGTACTACCGGTGCTACTTGACTAACACTGGACGTCACATCTTTTTTAGCAGTCCAGCGTTTAGTTCTGCGTAAACCATTCTTTTCCTACTTTGCCGACTTTCTTTATCGCAACTTGTACAGCTCGAGATGCAAATAAAAATGAAATAGGTACACGCATATACGCGTACACGCAATACGTATCGAACTATGTATCATATCAGATGCAGACGACAAGGAAGCGACGTATTTGTCGTGACATCGAGATGAGAAACGTGCCGAGCAAGATGGAGTGAATGGGGGTGGTGGGGATGGGGACGAACACATCTTTGTGCTCCCCTCTTGCGAAGGCGCTCGTGCGCCGTGAAACGTGGCTGTTTCGAAAGTTCCTACTCGAAGAACCTATTTTAGATGCTATAAACCATTTCGACTTGTAAATCGTTTTCGGAGGTGTACAAGGCCCGATACCTGAACAATAGAATTGGAACGTATCCCGGGTAACCTCAAAATCTGTCTCATAATTTACGACGCAATAACGTACGATTTTAAATTTCTCAAAAAATATTCCGTTGCATAAATCTTGCAGGGAATATTTTTCGAAAATGCACGAACCCCTGTGTGAATCGCGCGATGGGATTCGAAAAAATTCCACCGTGCCTTCGAAGTGAGAAATGTAAATTGAGAATCGAGTGAGGCCGACACGATAATCTTGTTACCCTCGAAACGCGTACAACATACCGGTGAAAGTCTCCACTGTAGAAGGTAGACGCGAGTTCAGTGTTCTCGAGGGGAACGAAAGGAGAACGTCGTGGCGCAGGAGATCAGCTCTTTTACTTCCAAGTGAAGATCAACTCTAGCCCATGGGGTGCGGTATACCCTGTGTGCCCAGAGACACACACCTCGTCGATACTTTCGTGTTCATTGTCACGCATACAGAAACTCTTCCTCTCGATGAATCTCGACGACCCGAATCGCTCGACGGCGAAGCTGGTTTCGTGGATCTCTTCATGAGAGGCACGTCGTACGCGATTTGTCGGGGCACGGGGTGTGACGGGGACTCGAGGGATCGTAAAGGCAATGCACTGTAAGGAGCTCACGACGACTATACCCTCCCCCCGCCCCTCGGGCGCGCTGGTGCGCGCGCGCGCACGGCGTCCTCCCTCTCGTTCTCTCGCCACCGTCCCTTTCTCTCCCTTCTTTCTTCGCTCCCTCCCACCCTCCCTCGCGTCATGCCACCATCTCTCTTTCTTCCCCTCGCACCATCTCTCTCGCTCCTTCTCTCTGTCGCTCTTATCAGGGAACCTCGACAGTACGACCTCACTCATACTCTCTCGTTCTATTGCTCGCTCGGCTGATCTCTCGAGGAGGGCGCGTTAGGGCGCTCGCCAGCCACTCGTGCATCTTCTCATTCGTACGTTTCGAAATTTCTTCGATACCCAATGAAATTTCCTGCCCTCTCGGAATCGCGGCATCGCGCGTTTCCCTGTTCGCATTAGGCCCGGTTCGCATGTCGCGCGAAGGGAAACACCGGGGCCAGAGGACTCGGAAGTTACGACATCCGGTACACAATACTACCGTTTCCTGTCTCTCGTGACCCTTGGTCCCACTTGGTCTAGCCCACGTGACCCCACCGCTCCGCCTCGCGCAGTTTCGATTTAACACGCGCGCCTCTAACTGCCGTGGCGCCGCGCGCACGCAACCTCCAACGTATATATCGGCACGAATTTTTTTCAAACCCGTTCTCGAACCCTTTCTCGACGGTATCGTCCGACGAGTCTCGCCTAGATACGCGCGCTTGTATAAAAAAAAAAAAAAGCAGACTCGCGCAACTCCTTTGTACGTTTATAAGGGCTCGATTTATCCTCGTGAGAATTGCCCGATCTCCTATACGTCGGCGGCCACGCACTCGGCACTGCGCATCGGCACAATACATTCGCCACAATAGGTGGTTGATTCCTTTCTAAATCTCCGCATTTCCTCGCGCGGTTGATGGCTGAAGCGCGGATACATTCACCGCGGTAGCGACCGATTGTTCCGCAGGGGCATGCGTGGCGCCCCGTGTCTGGAAAAGCTGGTACTATAAAACAGGCGAAATCAGAATGATTTCGACTTTTTCGTTGTCACCGTCCTACGCCTGCTACACTCGGGCGGCGGGCCTCCCGTCGTCACGTGCATGCATGCGTGCATGCGTACATCGCGGCATGGAGAGTGCATACATGCGGGGTCGTTGAACGAGCAGGGGGTACCGAGGACAACAGTAACGACTGCACCAACCCACTTGTCTCGACCCTATACAAGTCACGTGCACGTACAGTGCTCGGCAATAATGGTCCCCAGAGGGTGTGACCTATTCTATATGCTGGATTCTCGCGCGCGCGATCGCCCGACTTGCTGGTACCAACATGCTCTGGTACCAGCGCGACTCCCCATGGAAAACTTCCACTACGAATAGCAACATTTCACGGTATAGAGACGTTTCGAGTGCCATTGTTGTGTCTACTGACGAATAAATCGGGACAATTTTTTTATCTCTCCGTTTCTCCTCGATTCGACCTTTTATTATCTTCGTTTATTATTTATTATTCCGTTTAATATCTTATTAAATATTATTATACCGTGACAGTTTTGAAAGGAATTTTAATTAGGTTAGGTTTACACGTGTCAGACATTCCCTCTCCTTATAAGAACGTTTTACAATATGGCGACGTTACGAGTTCCATTATCGTATCTATTAGTATAAAATTTTGGGGGTTAGGTGAAATATGGAATATTTTTTCGCTTTTTCTTGCCACCATATTAGATATTTTGCAATTCTTAAATATTATTCATTCCATTTTCGATTATTTTCGAATATCACGATTATTTATCGCCATTAAGTGGAATTTTACGTCGAATTGGCACTAAATTTACTGTTTATAAATCGTAATAACCTTAACTCAGATTATTAATTCATTTCGATGATTTCGCTGGAAAGAAGTGGTAACAACGCGAAAACTAACCTTAAATTCTGTCATAAATTTTATAAATTTTCTCTCAGCCTCGAATTGACGCGAAATTTACAGTTCGTAGATCGAAATAAAACGATCGTTAATTCATTTCGATGATTTCGCTGGAGGAAAGGGGTAACAACGGGAAAGCTAACCTCAAATTCAGATAAATTTTTGCTCGACATCATCCAGCCGTGAAACCACGATATTATCCCTTAAATTCCAGCTCCCCTCTTATCGATACCGATCTTTCCTCCCGACTGATCCGATTTCGCGAGCTGCGAGTCTGAGATATGGCGCGAAAATTCAAACGAGCCACGATCAACGTGGACAAATTTGCCGCGATTAGAAGCCGGTAAATGGCAGATTTATCGATGTTAGCGAGCGAGGTGATCGTAAACCATTCTCAAGCTCGCTGAACCGGCGATACTTTGTTGCAAGACACGCCTCTCCCTCTGTCTCTCTCTCTTTGTCCCGGCTATTACTTTCTTGGACGAATTTAGCGTGGTGAAGTCCCACTCGTTTAAATATTTTGAGCCCCTCGAGCTCGAGATATTCTCTCCGTTGGTGGATTGCGAAATACGCGGCTCGGACGGTGCCGGACGATGTACGAGGACGAAAGTAGGTAGGTAGGTAGGTAGGTGGGCAGACGGAAGTCAGTTTAACGGTATCACCTGAGAGTTCAGTCAGGCTTCGATCCTTACGCGTGAAACGGGGTTTCACGAAATTCGTAGTTTTCTCCGGGCTTTCTCGCTGCCTTTGATGCACCTTCGATCTTTTATGAGTTTTTCCTCGTTTTTTTCTCCCCCATGACGCGGACGCCCACCTAGGGAGAGGGAACAGGGAATTTTTCGAGCTGCTCCGGGAACTACCACTGTAACTGCCGTGGTCGTTACACGCCCACCATTGAATCGGACTTAGAAAAGAGCATCGGATGCATTCCTTCTACTCTTCCAAGGGCTAGTCGTGTTCCCCTTTTTATGGCGATGTTTAGGCAGACATGACCAGAATTTACGGGTTTGTCGCGCATTTTAATCCGGCACTGCTGCTGGGTGGCAACTCGAGGAGTTTACGAAATGGATCATTTCGTTGGGTTTGTGTAGAGCAGTTAATATCGGGAAAGGTGGACAAAGTAAGCCTGATTTTCTGACACGGTGTTCACCGTGGATTCGAATATCTCCAATTTTCTATCTTTGAACGTATTCTAAATACGTTATATTGAAAATTCTAACCTTAAAGAGGTTAGGAAATTAATCTTGGACTACTAATATGGTTTTTCAATTAACATAATTTTTTTACTTTTTATGTTGCTTGTATATAGAGGTTAGGAAATTAATCTTGCATTTTGAATTATATATTTAGTATTATAACGTTTCTCAAATTTCACGTTTTATGTAACCCTTATTTGAGATCAATCTTGACCTTCATCGTTTATTACAATTTTCGCCGTCTTTTAGCATAAAATATAGTGATTTATATAGAATTGAAAATTACTAAATCAGTATTCCCATCATCTCTGAATTTCAAGATAGTATTTACAAAAATTTTCCTCCGAATAACTCGAATTTTCTGTTTTTGATCATATTCTAAGAGGTTAGGAAATTAATCTTGGTATATTAATATAGTCCTCCAGTTAATATAACAATTTTTCAATTCCTCTTTTTCTAAAAATCCTTATCTTGGTGTGTTTTATAGAGAGGTTAGGAAATTAATCCAGGTTGTTTAATATAGTATTTACCATTCATCAAAATTTTGTATCATATAGTTAGTATTATAACGTTCTTCAAATTTTCACATTTCATGCAATCCTTATTTAACTGTACTCTATAGTGTTCAATTTTTCTGCTATTCCATAACCTATTTTTAATCATATTCTAAATTGCATTTGTAGCTTGAAGAGGTTAGGAAATTAATCTTGATTTATGCTTTTTCAGAAAATCCTTATTTGGGTGTATCCTATAGTGATTCCTGTACATAAAGGCTAGAAAATTAATCCTAGATTTTTAATATAGTATTTACCATTCATCAAAATTTCGAATCGTATACTTAATATTATAATATTTTCCAAATTTTAACTGTCTTATTTAACTGTACCTTATAATAATCTGATAACAGATAAATCTAGACCTTCATCACTTACTAAAATTTTCACCTAACCTCAATGATAAATTCATGATAGTTTCATTTTTTGAAACTACTGAATCAATATTCTCCCTATCTTCCACCCATCTTCCCAGCCTCTGAATTCAAAAATAGCATATACAAAATTTTTCTCTCCAACCTAACCTCCAAATTGCAAGAAGACAGAAAATAAACCTCCTACACGTGAATTTATCCAAACGACACAGCAAAGGCTGTCATTTCTAATCCACCGAAATTCGTTGCTGCTCTCCCTAACCTCAAAGGACAGGCTGAAAGACCGCTTGAACGCAATTAAATCCGCGGAGACGAACGACAATGGAGGCCAAACAGGTGACGTCCCCAGGGTGAGGTCTGCAGCTTTCCCAGGAACGGTTCCTGGTTCTTTCGTTTGCACGGGGTTGTTGGGAAACGGTGATCGCGTAGGCCGTTGACCCTGGCTGCTACGCCACTCCCACACCGCATTACGTCAGGCTACGTCCACTGCATCCTGCTCATCTTCTCGACGTTTTACGAGGGCTATGCTACCCGCGAGTGTTCACGGCGCGGGGTTGCGGTTCGCGTGATCCTTCCGTGTTCCTCGAACTTATCATTCCCAGCGGGACGGAGACAGGCGGTGGGAGACGAGAACAGAGTCTAAAAGTCAAGCAAATAGGAGAGAGGAGTCCGGCTGATTAGAACGTTCCTCGAAACGGCTACCATCCTTCCTGCTGGCTCGCTGAACCGAGAAGGTCACCAGATTCGGATGAAATTCCACGTACACGTGTTCCCTGGAGCCAATGCCCTTCTCTAAGGGCGATAATGCGTGTACGAAGAGATAAAGAGATTTTCTCTTATCACGTTATCGAGACATGTCTCGTATCGATGCTCCGGACTTGGGCTGAACTGAGCCAGCGATGAACGAAGACGGTCGAATTTGGAACGCGTGTGTAAGGTGTAGCCGCTGGCACGATCACCTTCGACTTTGGTCCTGCGGAGAAAGTAGCCGAGCAATCATAGGGGATTCCCTAAAACGCAGGCCCATGTCGCAGTTAGCCGGGTTTCTCGCTGGACCAAAGGGAGCCGCTGGTGCTGGTGATGGTGCTGCTACAGCAACAACCTGTTGCAACCACCCCGACACGCCATAGCCAGCGGGAGACGTCCAACTGGTCCGAAGCAAACCGAGAAGCTACATAACCACTGGCAGCCGAGTTTCTCGTTTGCTTCGCCGGACTTGCCACGTTTAAGAGGCAATAAGCCGCCATATTTACATACTTTACCAGGCTTAATCGTTGTTGTATCACGTTGCGAAATGTATCTCGCTCGGTGGAGTTTGGTGAGAAATCTAGGGATTTAGTGATTTAGGATTTAGGGTCGATATAGAGCTTTGTATCGAGCTAGAACTGTACGCAGAGGTTTATGGAGTTTGAGGTACAAAGTGAGGTTAGGTTCGAAGAATTGATGCATATTATCTCGAGTGTAATTAATATAGAAATATTTAAAAGTGTACGTTATATAGATATACAGCGTGATATATTGTTTTCATAGTCAAGAGAAATATATTTGTTCAGATAATTATGCGTCGAGGTTATGTAATGTTTTATAATACAAATTATAAAGTTTGATATCGAGATTTTCATTTTTGTGACAAATCGTCACGTGAGATATTCAAACGAGGCAATTCCATTCGATAATATATGTAATATATAAGGTATTTATCACGTTATCTTTGTATGGTTACTTTTCCCTAGGGAAAAATCTTTCAAGCGCGGGAAGTTAATACCATGTAACTATAAGTGTTTCGAAAATTTCTCTATAGCAAAGTTCCATGTGCAAATCGGAAATATACGCTAGTTTGCTCGAATGATAATGGTTGCGCTTAAAAATTCACTGTACGTACCATTTCGTCCGAGAATTCCCCTAGCCTTCGAACTTTCCTGTATAGGGATTTCCCCAGTTATTGAGTCGTGTCGTTCAAGGATTTCCGCGATTCTCTAACCCCGATGCATCGGGATTTCCCCAATTTTCGAGTTATATTGTATAGGGAATTTTCCCTAGTCTCGAATACGCTGTATTATTTTACACGAAATTCTCTTAATTTTCGAACTGTATCCAACAAAACCATACGATATATCCCTAACACTAACACTAAACCTATCACAATTTGAACTACTCGCTTCTCAGTCAACATATCTCTTTGGTCACGAAACTTTGCAATTTTTCATTCACCAATCGTCAGACCAATCACGCTAAAGTTACTATTAGCGTGAAGAACAACACCTTAACCTTATCTTCGTCATAGCAAAATTTAATTAACATAATTCCACAGTTTGATGACCAGACGCACAACGCAGGTGGAGAATTCTAGAATTAAACGGGAATATTTGCAAACAGGAGTAGGTAATTGGAAAAAGGAAGGTGGAATATTCGAAAACAGGTGCACGAGCATGATCATGGAACTTAGGCGTGTTTAGCGATCCTGTTCCCGATGATCCCCAGCTGGAAGCAGAGTACCCTCGCCAGATACAATGCGAGTTTAGGCCTTTTTGAATCGAATTGAAATTGACTTTGCTACCTGTCTACCTGCCTTACCTGCTCTCAGGCTCTTAGACCGCGGGGCGGGGAGCCGGGGAGCGAAAAGGGAACGGGAGGAACAGAGAGGCAGGAACGAACAAAGGGCGTATTCACGCGTCAAAAGTCACCACAGCGTAACGATAGGGTGGTCCATGGAGAGACCTGTAGGACCTACTTTGGTATTTCTGCGGCATAGCACTTGTCGCGCATTTATTCTTCTTGCTTTACGAGCCTCGTCGCCTAGTCTACGTGACTCTCAGCTCCGTGACCGACGTAAGTCTCAATGAAACGTACGCTCTTGAAGATCTCCGATCTCTCGACCCGCGAGCCTCGCAGAGAGATGGAAAAGAAGGAAAGGAAACACGTTCCATCCTTCTCACGAAATGACCAACGAAACGAGAGTCCGATCCGGGCGCCTCGTGCACAGTGGACGCCGAATTTTCTGGCGTGTAATGGACCCGGTACGAAGCGGCCCGGCGTGAGGAGTGGGAAAGATAGGGCTGAAAAGGCAGGAAAGAAAAGTCAGGTCTTTAGTAGGTCAACGGCGATGTTGTTCCTTCCCTTGGAAGATTACGTCATCGCGCCTCCCAACTCGCACAGCCGACGGTGCACGTATCGCGCGGGCTGGTGTGCGTGGAGACATGTCATACACGTGTACCGGGTCTGTTCCTACGTGTGTACTTGACCACCCACCCGTCCACCCACTTACAGAACTATGGCCACGTTTTAACATACCAGGTATCAGTCACGTTCGAATTTAAGCCTCACGGACTTGCAACTCCGCGTCCTCGCGGAACTCCGGGAAAGTGCACGGGTCGGGAGTATACACGCGTGTCTGCGACGCGAACCGCGGGGTCATCAGCCAGTGGCGAGTTTAGCTCTTTTCTGGCCGTTCGCGAGAGGCCACAGATCGATGTTCCGCGAAGGGGTTTTCACGAACAGTCTGGCGCGAAAAGGCGGCAGAGGGAGGGAGAGGTATGCGGGTCGGGGTCGAGTCATGCATATCGATGACTCGTACGGCTCGTATGAATTTTTCATAGTCTTTTACAATTTGAAAAGCTGCTCGGCGTTTATGGTTCTATAAACCCAGTGACCCCGGCGGTGGATCTGCTCCGGCCATCTCCGCCGGCACGACACTCGTCTCATCTCGGGTATAGCTAACTGTTCACGGTCGGGTTCGACTGGTTTGGAACGGTCTGCCGAGGAAGATTCCGCGATCCGCGAGCTTCCGCGCCTCTCTGTTCCCCGTGCAGACGGATCCGCCATTGATCCCGCGGGCCGCGTGGAAAAAAGGAAACGTCTCGGAGCAGCGTGGTGGCCGTGGCAGGAAAACGGAAAGGAAAATGAAAGGAGACGGTGGTCTGGCAACGGCCGGAGGCGGCCGTGGCCGGGGGGGCAGGGGACGAAAGGAAGGTTGGGGTGCAAGAGGAAGTTGGAAGGAGAGGAGCGAAAGAGAGGAGCGAGAGATATTGGTAATCGTGGAATCCGGGAACCCAGAACCGTTCGAACGGTTGGCTGCCGCAGACGCAAGGTCGTTGTCCTTGGGGGATCAACGACCCCTCGATGAGGGATGCCGTGGTGGGGATATATATACACCTCCCCATCCATGACGCCGCCGTCTGGGTATAAGGGCGCCTCCAGGTTGGGTTAGACCTAGGGTTAGATTTAGAAGTCAGGAATAGGGATGCGGATAGTCACGTAGGTACACGGATAGATAGCCGGGTAGACTGGGGAAGGAGGACGAGGTGCGGGACGGGGAGGCGGGAAGAGGCAGAGGGAAAAAAGCTGAAAGGCAGCCCGGGGATAGAAAGTCCATGTTGGGTGGTAAGGCGGGAGGGCGTCGCGAGAGAGAGGCGTATAGGGATAGAAAACGCGACGCGGCAGGTTCGTAGCCGAAAACCCGGTACCCAGGACCTGCAGGCTACTCCATCCTAGGGGTGGAAAGTTTTATCTTTCGCTCCGGCGAGTCGCGTAACCACCTGTTGGGGTGGCGAATCCGACCCGAACCCGCTCCAGATCTTCCACCGGCCCTTTATTTTCGGCTCCCGGTTAATTTCGAATATATCCTGCGGCTTCGTTGCGGCTCGATAGAGCGCCTTTGAGCTTCTCCAATCACGGCGACTGGAAAATCTCTCTCTCTATATATATACACGCAACTGTATCTGTGTGTGTGTGTGTGTATAGAGAAGGAAAGAGAGAGAGAGAGAGGGAGAGAGACGCGCGAACGGGACCCGGGGAGGGAAAGGAAGGTGCTTTTGAATAGAGGTCAGGAATGCTTGAACTTTTTACCTTCTTTCCTCTCCTTCCTTCTACTTTTCCTTCTCGCGAAAGGAGTTTGAAAATTGCATCTCAGTGATGAAAGTAAATCATGGCATCGGCGTGTATTCCGCTTATTCCTGCACGCTTATTTCGCTCTTCACGGAAGGACCCGAACTCGAGGTGTCACGGTCCGTAAGGGCCGTGAGAGTGCAGGACGATAGGTGGATCCTTTCTGGACACAGCGGAGCAGAGCAGGGCAGGCGAGGCCAGGGAGCAATGTCCCTTCGAGTCATCCCCTTCCTAACGTATATGTAAGGTATGCACGCCGTTACTCGCCTCCACGGTTACCGACTCTTTTTATCGAACCACGGAATCTTCTACGATTCCTTCCTCCAACTTCCCCTTTTTCCATTACCTTCGCACCCTCCTTCGCCGACTCGCCGCCGCCGTGTCCTCGTTCCCTCGATTTTTCCCCCTGTACCCCGCCCCCCCCCCCCCACCCCAGAACAGCCCCCCGGGTTTCCCCCTTCCCCCTACAGGACAA
>NW_016924843.1:144326-148923 GCF_001483705.2 Eufriesea mexicana
CCCCCCCCCCCGCCAAGTGTCGCCCCGAGGATTTTCCCCTTTCCCGAAAAGGCAACTATCAATTTCCGTGCGGCATTATGCATTCGAGAACAAAGCATAATCGTCCGAGGCAGGAATCACGAGGAACAATGGTACCGTTATTCATTAGTTACAGTTTAAGCATTCCGCTTACTAATCGCGCACAGTTCTCATGAGAATTCGAGTAAAACGGAACGATGCAACGGGCAAAACGGATGGAAGGAAGAAGCAGCAGCCTGACCGTTTCCTTCTGCCCGCGGTTTCTCGGAATATCCTTTGCGGTCGCCGATGGATAAGGATATCTGGCTGCAACTCCGAACAACTGTCCGTCCCGGCCGAGTCATGCACCGTGCCAGGAAACTCGGTGAAATCTCATCGGCCTATCTCGCCCTTTCTATTTGCGTTGACCTCAAAAACCCCGACGCTGACCCCGCAAGGGTCGCTTCGGTGTCGATCGGCAACGGGGAACCACTGTACTTTCCGGAGCAAATAGGAAAAATATCGTTTACGCCTCTCAGGGTGTAGCTGGCTTGATAAGATAGCCACTGCTGTCGCAGCGCGTGTATATGTATACGTGATATTAAGGAAGGAGATAGAGAAAGAGACACGGTTTCGATCTCTCTTCCATACCTATCGCGTCGTTTTTTCTACGCCATCCTCGTTGCAACTATCAACCAACTCTGCCGACCAGGGGAAGAGAAAAGATGGTGGGGAAAAAATAAAAACGAAATCCTCGGAGAATCGTGCGACGTTAGCCGGTGACGAAAGAAGAAGGAACGAGGGACGCCCTATATTCCACGTCTCTGTCTGTCTTTCCTTCTCCTCAATGGTCCTAATTAGGTACATACAGTGTACACATAAGGCCGTATTGCGACATACCAGTACCGTTCCAACTGGAAACCATATGCGACGGGGGGTTAAGTGTCGTCTTAACCTCCTTTCGGTGTTTGAATTCCTAAATCGACACCGATATCTACCTAAAAATCAGCCTCACCCGTTTTCTATCGCTTCCTCCGGGCGTGTTTGTCAATGTTGCGTTTATAATTAGAATATCATTTCGTAGAATGAAATTGATAACGTAACGCGATACAACGCGACCACGTACCAAGTGGCTATATTGTCCGCTCCGCGGGGACCAGCGGTTCTTGAAAACGTTTTTCCGGTAAAACGCCGCGATCTTTTCGCCTGTCTTCCTTTTATAGTTATTAGAAAGTGTGGCAACATGGCGACACAATCGTACGCTAACCTGTCACCCTTGACCATGCGATTAGCCATGCTCCACCTTCGCCGCTGAGGAGCGTATGCAAATCGCCATGTAAATCCACATATGGCGGTCCCATGTGTATAGGTAGCACCACGTGTCGAATTTTCACGTAAACCTAACCTAATCCGGGACGCGCGTGGTAAATTTCCATGGATCACCGGACACGATGTTTATTAACTTCGAACCGGTCTCGGAGATATTTTGTTGGTTAGTTTTCCGCCATCTTGGCGTTTTCGTGATTTTCCGAACGCGTGGATCGAGATCCGACGAAATCGAGAGCACATCCCTGATCTTAATTATAACGTCGCGGAGACAGTGGTGGCGGTGAGAGAACCGCGCAAGTGGCTTTTCGAGTATGAAAGGATCGTTGTGCCATAGATGTAACGGGGAGCCACGAGCCTTAAAGGCGAGGCAAGGGCTTGGCTTGAGCCAAGAAGTCGGTTGGCCGTCGAACGACGTTGCTAGCCGTTTCTCAACCCTTTCGTGGTTACGTCACGTTAAAAAAGCTATTTGGGGTCAACACCCCGCTGCAGCGACACGTGTAGTACTCCTCGACTCTGTCTCTCCGGCGTCCTCCCTCGACCCTCTCCGCCGTCCTCTTTTCCCTGGTATATGAAGGCAGCCGTCTCCTCTCTGCCTACTCCTCGCGACTCGGGACGCCATTGCTGCCACCTCCTCCGATAGTATCCCTTCTACTCGACTTAGTTTCCACTGGATTTCTAAGTTCCCTAGATACTAGCCGGGCCCGTGTTCTAGCCGCGAACGAAGGAACGTCGTACCACGGGCGTTTCACAGGCCGAATGTCGTGGCTATCAACGGACAGACGGTTCAAGGCTGTCCAATAGCCAGAGGCTACGCTCGACACCCTGTCCATTCGGTAATTCGATTGTAACGCAACGGTATCGAAGAATCGGGGGATAATGGAAAAATAGAATATTGCGGGAGGCGAAACGCGGCGTAGGTACACTCCTGGCGCGGTAAATTAGGAAAAACCGTGATTTCCGATAAGATAAGAATGTATCGGGCGAGAATAGGTGGGGAGAAGAAAGAGCACGGGGATAGGTGGGATTTCGGGCTGTTGTTTGTAAAGATAAGGAAAATCGATGATAGATCTCGGAAATTTGTTTTCGCGGAGCGAGGCGACGCGCGAGCATAAGCAGGGAGGCCATGAGATTAGAACGGGCCGACGCAGCCCCAAGCGATACAGCCCTGGCCGTGGGCGCGCGAGCAGTAGGAGAGCCAACCGAGTTTCTCCAAACGCGCGTCGACGTAGTAGAACTAGCACGCCGGTCTTGCTAGAGCGAAACCAAGGACGCTAGAGGAACAGCAACGGCAGAGAAGAAGCAGCGGTGGCGTGGACGGTGGTGAGAGTTGGCGGTAGCGGTGGCGGCAGCTAGCAGAGGAATCGAATGATCGTCGGCGGCGGTAGCGAGCAGAGTCAAATGATCGTGGCGGCGTCGACGACGACGACAGCGGCGGCGGTGGCGGTGGCGGTGACGGCGGCGATAGCTCCCCTTTTCCCCGACCCACGTTGTCTACGTGTATGTCTCTACCTCTTTACCCCGTCACCGCTGGTACCGTCCCCGCCGTACCTACCGCCCCCACCCTAGCGCCGCCACCGACAGACGATCCCTCCGTTCCCGCGTGCTCCGTTCTCCCCTGCCCGACTCTCAGACTCTCCGGAGCTTCCCCTTCCAGCGACTTTTTTTGTCCGTATACGCCTCGTCCATCGCGACAAGGCAGCTTCCAAGCCTTTTTATCAGTCGACCGAAAAGATCCGTGGGGATCCTTCCGCGGCAGCGCCCCGCGCATCCTAACCAACCCTCATGTTGGAAACGCGTCACCTCGTGCACGCGACGTATTTCTTACGTTTAAAGTACCAGCCGAATTTTCCACCTTCGCGTCCCGCACGCTTTCCACGCGCCGCTGCGTTTAAGGGAGTTTAAGGTAAAAGCGCGGGAAACGAGCAGCCAGTCGGTCCGCCAGGCTGTCGAACCGATCGTATCGATAAAGATAGTGAGCGTCGCGTAATAAGAGGCCCGATAATGAAGTCGTTTCGACATTATTGCAATGGTGTAGAATACGCGTGTCGGGGTAAACGTGTCAAGGTGCCGTCAGCGTAGCGCAACGATTCCGGTGACGACACGCAACCAACACACGTTGATTCAACGAGGAAATCGGACGAAGGTGCGTTTATTTCCATGGCAACGTGACGACGCACGGATTCTTGCCACGGATACGCAACAAGCCTCGAGGAACGAAGCGGAAGCTGAAGCAGCGACAAACTACTACCAGGATACGCAAATGTGGTTGGTACTTGTACATTTGCAGCTCAGAAGTTGAGAAACAGCCTCGTGGCGGAGAGCGGCTGTCTCGCTCTATCTTACGCCGCTGCTTGGCGAGTCTGTACGGAAAAAAGTGCGCAGACGCAAATCGCGGTTGCGTGTGTAACTCGCAACGCACCTCCTACACAGGCGCCTTAACGCGTTCGTGTATTTCTTTACGAGCCTCCTGTCCTCAACCCCCCCATATTTTCCTATTCCACCATCCCTGGAACCAAACCTAATCCCCGATTTTCTTCTCCCCTCTTCTCTTCCAGCGCAGGGGTGTATCGGTATCTTTGCCATTTTATTTCTCTATACCTGTACCTACGCGATGTATATCGTTCGCTCGTTTTCTCGCAACTTTAAAAATCGTTCCAACAGCCCGGAGTACACGCCGCGTGGAAACGTAATAAAGAAAGTTGTAAAAAGGATGAACCGTGATATCGCATCGGCCAGTCCGTAACGTAATCCGTATGGCTCTATTTTAAAAACTTTAACGGAGACTCGGTGCCCCTTTAACCCGCATTTTCCTTTATCGAAATAATACGAGAAGCGATAAGCGACTGTCGCAACCGCTGGAACCGCGCATGACGTCGTCAATGGGTAACAACTTTGCGAGTAGTTGCACGAGCTCGTGGCGACTTTGGCAGAACGAGTGCGCAGTAACACGACGTAAGAAGTAGCTAGGAGGTAGAGAGGGAGAGGGTGTGTTCGAGAAAGAAGCCCGAAGAACGAGGGCGTATAGGCAAGGGGAGGTGGCAGGTTTAAGGAAAGGTAGAGAGAAGGAGAAGTTGGTCACAAGCGTGAGAACAAAGGGGCGAAAATAAGTGCCCTTTTTGGAGGGTGATCGAGGGTGAGGAGCAAGAAAGAGGAAGACGAATCGAGTGAATGCGTTTGTGTAGGTTTCGAAGGAGATAAAAAGAGAAGATGGCGGTTGGAAGGAAAGAGAAAGAAATCTGACGATTCGTTCCTTGCGGGCTAAGGAAAGAGT
>NW_016924843.1:149206-158855 GCF_001483705.2 Eufriesea mexicana
GTGGGAGAATCGGTGTGACAGAGATGCAACGAACGAGTGAGCGAGAGTGAGAGAGAACGAGAGGGAGAGAAAGAGAGAGCGCGAGAGACGCGACGCGCGAGAGGAAAACAGAGAGAAAGAGAAACTGTGCGAGTGTGAGTGCGAGAGAGGGGAAACGAGAAGGACGAAACGCGCAGGATGGCGCGAGGGAGTAGAGGGTGTCGCGGAGCGAGGGAAGGGAGGAGTGCGTGACGAGGAGGGTGAGAAGGTGGGGGCTATAAGGAGAGGGTGAAGGGTGTAGTGGGGACTATTGGGTAGGCGGCGGTGGTAGGATTGCGGGAGGTTGTGCGCGGCTCGACTTCGGTGGTTCGGTTGAACGAGGGCGCGCAAACGGGCGGGTGTCGCGAGCGTTGCAAAGCGGTGAAGGGTACCACGAACGGAAAGCACGGTCGTGGCGCTAGGCGGGCGTAGGCGAGGTTCCGTGACGGCCGTTCGGTGGCGCATCAGGAATTCCCAGCACGGCAGGCACCGGGTTG
Source organism: Eufriesea mexicana (assembly GCF_001483705.2). Taxonomy (NCBI): domain Eukaryota; kingdom Metazoa; phylum Arthropoda; class Insecta; order Hymenoptera; family Apidae; genus Eufriesea; species Eufriesea mexicana. The sequence continues at coordinate 149,722 of NW_016924843.1, forward strand.
GTCAGCTACGTGGTGTTCGTGCGCCTCTCTCTCTATCGGTGTGTATATGCGCGATTTGCCCCGAGTCCGCGCCTCGACTTGATGACATGGCGTCCTAGCGCTGCACGGACGAAGTCGCACGTCCTCGGTGGAGAGGCTCTCACCCCGTCGTCGAATCAGCCGCATCCCAGGATGCCAAGGTAAGTCGACGTGGTGCATAGTGTAAATATTTCGACGTATCGTGTATTAAATAGAATCGAGCTGTTATGGGACTCGGGTGTCATCGGGAAAAACCGGGCGGTGTCGATAAGCTGAAAAATGTTCCGTGCGCCTCGAGCTCGTTTCGTCAAACCAGGTAGGGTCGTTGCCATCGTGCCTACCCTACGAATCGATATTACCAGTGCGGAGAAGAGGACGCTTCTTTCTCTCTCACACTTTCTCACCGCTTTTTCCCTCTTTATTTCTGCACCTATCTTTCACCTCTCGCTCTCTCACTCTCTCACTCTATTCGCCCCTCGTTCCCTTAGTTTCACAATTCGTGTCGTGTGTTCGTCATCATCACCACCACCACCACCACTACCACCACCAACACCACCACCACCACCATCACCACCACCACCACCACCGTCATCGTCGTCATCGTCATCATCGTCATCATCATCGTCATCATCGTCATCGCTGTTGCCGTTGTCGCCGTCATCGTCATCATCATCATCATCATCATCATCATCGTCGACGTCGTCGTGTCGTCGTCGTCATCGTCATTCTAGTTGCTGTGTGGTGTACATTCGAATCAAGAGTGTTTGCTAGTGCTTCGTATGTTTATGCATTCACGGTTATGTATGTGTGCGTGTCTGTGTGCGTGTGCGTTCACGCCACGGTGCGATATTGTGTGTGTATACGTAGGAAGGGTTAACACGGGTAGAGTAACAGAGAAAGGAAACGTTCGCGGGGTAAAAAGAGAGAGGTTAGTTTCACAGTTTCTTGGAAAAACATGGAGAAAAAGTGAAGCACGCGTAAGGAGGAGGATACTACGTGGCTTATCGACGCATCGACGACAGCGTGCCTCTCGACGTGGATTTTCGCTTGGCGAGAGAGGGTTGCGTAAATCTTCTCTCCTTCCTCCTTCCCTCGTCTCATCGAATCACTCTGTCTTCCTCGTGTACTTCGTCTCTCTCTTCCCCCTCTCTGTCTTTTTCTCTCTCGAACGTGTGTCGCGGTCGGGTATGGCGCTGCCCATAGGCGCCGATACGCCCCGGGGTGTCGAGGCTGACTCGACTCGAGTCGAGTCGTTCGTTCGTCCATCCGCCGACCATCCTCCCCCTTGTTGTGTTCATTGAGCCGCTTGTTCCCTAGTATGCCTCTGCAGTTGCTTCCCTCGCGAGGGAGCGTTATTGTTACTGTCGATCGTGTTCACTTCCTCCTCGTGATTTTCCCCCGTCTATATCGTATTTTCTTATTTGGCTAATATAGCCTTCGACTCGTATTGCAATCGTTACCACGTACCATAACAGGTGAGTTGTGTACACATACCTTACTCGTCTCTGCAAACGCGCGAGATCGGATCAGTGCCACAGCCTCGAGTTCGAGCACGTGTCAGAACGTGCCTTTCGGTCGGCAGTGTCACCACGCGCGCGTTAATTAATCTTCGTTTCTGTATTGTAGTGAAAAATTATGTAACGTGTGCTACATCGGGGTGCATAAAAAAATAGAAAGGACTAAGAAAACGGTGCTCGGTTGTGCAAAATGTTTGTAATCGATAAAAGAAGGTCTTGTGATTGAGCAAGTTTGTGGATGAAAGTGGAGTAGATGGTGACACACACGTATATCGGCGTATTACAGGTGCGTTGTGCATAATTGTGATATATTTATAACCTGCACCTCCCACATTTACCTTCGCATTTTCCTCTATATTGTTTCCATTTTTGGCAAAGTTACGTAAAAAATCGTCGAGATTCGTAAAAAAAGGCTTCGTAAAAAATTACCATGTTCGAACCGTTATATCGCTTCCAGTGAACATACTTATTTTCTTATCTTCATAATTACGAGTGAAAAAAATTTATATTCATCGCATTTCCCTTAAACTCGTTACTCTCTTTTTTCTTGCTTTTTTTTTAAGTGTGATATTTAACATTGTTCGGAGAATGTTTAAATTCGTGCATAAATTTTTGTAAAAGCTTCGAGTTTTCTGTCTACGTCGTATAAGAATTCAAAGTGCACATTTACCGTTAGCCGTCGAGCCTAGTTATCTCAAACAGGGATTCGTTGTTATCTTTGAGATATAGACATACTTGAACAAAGATTGTACTTAGCTTACAAAATTCTATGTCGTATAATTTTTCGGTAGCTTTCGCTCGTAGTATGGACGAAATGTATAATTCATCATAGTGTACTACATGTGCCCACAAATATCTGGTCATCTTTCAAATATTATATATCTCGTGATAGAGTATAGTTGTAGAGATTTCTGGATACGTCATCTCAAAAAGTTTGACGAAAAAAAGACACGTTCATCTATTGACCTCCCGCCAAGTGAAATAACCTAACAACCACGTGGTTTGGACACGTGGTGTCTTTGCTGGTCTATATTACTCCATTTTGAATAGTGCCGTGGTTTCCTGTCCGCGCATATATACGCGTCGAGTTAACTTTGAACAGTCTTCTTGCAATATTCAATTAAGAATCTTTCTTCTCTTAAAAACACTCCGCGATGATTATCACGGAAAATACCACTTTAAATACACACGTCCATTGTTCGTACATTCTTTCAAATATATTTACCTCTCGTTATCGAGATAAAGAATTATGTATATCGACAACATTTCGCGATTCGATATTTTTTGGGATCCGATAACCGATTTATTCTGAATATTTATTCGAGGAAGGATTTGTGAATTTTTCCAAAGCCGTATTGTGAATCACGGAAACATTCGAAGAGAAATGATATAACCTGTACACCAGCGACAAGTGCTGCCCTGTGCACTGAAGCTCGACATATTCGTACCCACGTGTGTTTCGATGAGAACTTACATGGGACTTCCTGCGGGTTCCTGATTAAAGTAGCGTGACGATTTTATCATGGTACCCGCGAGGGGTTGAAGCGTCGATTATAGTGGTGATGATGGTGGCTTTATGCACGCTATAGGGAGGGTTCCGCTAAATAGCTGCTCGCTTAGGGACTGTCTTTTGTGACGTTGATAATTTGCTAATTTATTAGTGCGACAAGTATCGTTTGTTAATTCGTTACGTATAGGCCAGCGCTGCAATTTCGCCGTTCTCCGTTTGAACTTCCCGCGCTCTTGGCTCTTGGTCGATAACATAGATTCCTACCGTTACGATCCACCGTTTATTTTGCTAGAGGGTTAGGTTAGCATCTTGCTCGTGAAAAAGGAGGTTAAATGAGAAACTGTTTTTCGAGTGAAACGATATTTTGCGAAATTTGATGAACGGAAAAGCATGATTTGCTTTTTCGTATGTTTCTAGTCGAATAAAATATCCCCGTTTGCGTACGCATTCGAGGCGTGTGGTGACAACTTGTTAATTGCCGTCTATGATTGGTTAGGACACGTAGAAACAAAACCTCGTAGGAAAACGCGTGTTTGCGTCGTGTTTCACACATTTTTGCGATTGCTGGTAATTTTAGGAGGAATTACTTTCGAGATTACTTTAATGGGTTAGCACGAGTTACCGATTTCTATTTTATAGGTAAAAAACGTGTATACGATCTGCGTGCGCCTGCGCATTCGTGTAACGGTGATGACTGTGCAACGTGCTGCCTCTCCCTGTACTCCCCATCCGTTGTTCCTTTTATTACGTGTGTGGATTACGACTGCGTGGTCGTCAGGATATATCCATTACAAGAATGTCGGAGTCCGACAGCAGTTTGCACTTTTGCCAACTCGTTGCAGTTTTGATTTTCATGCAGATATAGTGTGACACATTTGTGATTTCGTTAATCGCCCAAGGACCCTAAATCTTTCCGGGGAGCCACGGCGTTGTTATTTTTCCAAACAACGAGTTTCCCATCTATATCGTTGTCCTCGCCATGTAACCCATAGAAAGGAACCAGGATAAATTGGTAAAAATGGAAAGAGGGAAAATTCGATTCTATCCGTTAATTATTCAAATCCGATGACGTCAGTCTATCCGTACACTATAGTGACGAATGCCTCACCCTTCGAGTATTTTATTTCTTTATTGTTACACGTCATTTTGTTTCTAAAGGGTCGATTACTCGACAATGGCCGCAATAACAGATTCCGAGGGTAATGTTTCGAAGGATTTATTTTCTGCCCGTTGCTCTTTTGTCTGAATCTCTTTTATCCTTGGAATGATTCACCGGGGATGGTGTGTCAACAACAGACCAGTCGGTCTAAACTGGACGTCGTAGAGCAGGAATCGGGTATATACCTGCACCTGTTTTCATAACACCATGCAACTATATCGCGAAATGGGTGTTCAGCTTCGCGCCCTAGTTACACCTGCGTCTAGTATCGTGGTGGTACGTAATACGTTTGCACGACACTGTACGTCAACCGAGGTTGCCACGTTTCTCGTGACTGCTTGCTTGAAAAACTGAGGTCGCATTGAATAACGAGTTACAAGCAAATTATTAGTCAATCCTTTAAATGTGCCGCTGTCGATCTGGTCTGTTTTACATTTATTTTTCTCACGCGATCATAATTTTTATCCGTATCGTGTCGTTTCATTCGCCTATGCGACGGTGTTATTTATATTATTATCCGGTTTCGTTACAAATTTTTAAATATATACCGTTACGTATAATATCGAGAATTCTAATTTACAAATTATTGGTATATCATATATATACGGTGTTACCGGTGACATTGATGTATTTAGAAATAGTCGTTATCAAGGTCCGACTGGCAAAAGGCGGTTTCGCGGCACGGAATATTATCCTTCGGAATGGAGTGGATTTTTTATAGGAACTGGGAGAAAAAATTTAGTGAAAACAGAGGGGTGATCGCCGCAGCAATGCGCATCGAGGGGCGATCGTGTTTAACGGAGGGTCGGCAACGGTGCATAGATTTAATCGCTCTATGGGAACGGAACGTTGCGTAGGAAATCGCTGAAAAGCCACGCAGCGCGGTACAGGGTCGACCACTTTTATATATAAACTCCAAAAAAGAAAAGAGAAAAAAAAGGAGGAACGCACAATTTCATTAACATACAATGTTCGTTAAAGACGGACGGGAACGGTATGAAAATAATTCGGTTGGACGTGTTTAATACGTGTTTAATACGGCGAGGTTTGACCGGATGCTTTTTCTATGTATCGTAGCTTGCTATCGTAAATTTTTATTTTTCCTCGTCGCGAACTATTTCGTTATTCCGCGCGGCGCGCGATGTTTTTATAACTATCCGCGAGGACCTTTGAACGCGCGCGCGGAGGACGATGTTTAGGAAAGTTTGGAGAATCGAGAACGTTCGACTGTGAAAAAATGTAGGGTGGACGCCAATGCGCGCAGCGAGGTCGGCCGTCGTCGTTGTCGGCGGAAGGGTGGTGGTCGTGAGGGCGAGGAGCGTCAGAGAGGGGTAGGTACGAGGTTGAGGAGGTGTAGGAGGGCGCGATGGCGGGTGGGAGGGGTAGGGTGCAGGCTAACAGAAAGAAAGATGGCCGACCTGTCTGTGAGTGCATGCGTGAGTGCGTGAGAGTGGCTCAGACTCGTCTGTGTACGTCGGTCGTGTCTGTGGTGGTCACATGTCTGAGAGGGGCAAAAGAGCAAGCTCTTCAGAGATGAGATTCAACGTCTCGGAATCCTGTGACGACGGAGCACGATATTCTTTTAGGGTTGACGATGTTTTTCGACTGGTCGAAACGCTCGAAACTCGTCAATTTCGATCGACCAACGATCTTCGTGGATAGCACGGCACGGCTACTAACGGCGTGCAATTATAAATTTCGTCCCGATACGTTGCTCGTAAGTTTTCGAATTAGGCCGACGCTTTCGAAACCTTTGAGCTTCTAACTATGCAAATAAACCGGCATTATTCATTAAACGTTTCGAATTCATACACGCACGCCCCGCGTATATACACGTGTACGCGTATCCTGCGCGTCCACAGTAGCCATTAATTATTTCGCTTATAAGCGGGGCGAATCTTTTGGAATATGCAAAACTAGGCGTGACTTTCCATTCGCGCGTCGAGCGAACCCGAAAACGCGTGTATCCCGGCGTGCTGCGCGCCGTCGGCTCGTTGGCGAATGAACGAACGAATCAGAAATGTTGCGAGTATTTCTCCACGAAGGCTCTAAAATGTGGGACACGTTCTTCGGTAGCCAATCCCTCTTCCCCTTTGCCGCAAAATTCTCCGTTAACTTCGTACCTGGTGCTTCCACTACACCTAACGGAATGAGCTGTACCTGTGCCTCGATGCCGACAAACTATCACGCGTGTACGCGTGCCTCATGCACGCGCGCGCACACACACGGTCGCGGTGCGCTCGGGAATGTGTGAACTGTGAGCGCGTTCATCGTTCCAAGCACATCCTGGCACTCCCCCAGTGGGAGGAGGTGCGACAAGGGACAGATATCCGAGTGCACGCTTGCCACACTCGATTTGAAACACTCCCGAATTATATCACCACCGCGCGAGGAAAATCTGGTCGTCAGAAAGGTTACCCCAAATCGTTCTCTCCCCCTTCTTTCCCCAGCGGCCTCTCCGGGACTCGATTCGCTTCGAGCGTTTATTTCGTCGCTACAGATATTGATTATCGTAAGCCCAACCTAGTCGCTCACTCCATTTTTCTTTTTTTTTTTTTTTTTTTTTTTTTTTTTTTTTTAATTATCGATGCCCGCGGGGGAATGTGCCAAGAAGCATTCCGGTGATCTTTTTCGCGCTGGATCCTGCGGAATTCTCCTGCATCAGTTTGCCTCCGTCAAACGGAATTTTTGGACCTTTTCCACGTCGACCTATCCCTTTATCCATTTATCTTAGTCGTTCGCTTCTCCGTCGCACACTCGCTTGGCTTCGACCTCGATCCACCGTTAAAATTCGGTCGATCGATGAAGCAACCCTTATTCTAGACTGACTAGTGCCTCCGGATGTTCCTATTTGCTCCCTTTTCTCTCTCTCTCTCTCACACACTCTCGCGCTCTTTCTCTTTGTCCGTGTGTATATCGCCGTCTCTCTCTCTCTCTCTCTCTTTCTCTCTCTCTCTCTCTCTCTCTCGCTCGCTTGCGCGCTCGGTCCTCTTTCTGGATTTCTTTCTGCTCTGTTTCTCGGTGTTTCTCGGGTGTACTCGCGATGAGGACGAAATTCGAAAAAGCAATAGGGCGTTTTTTAAGCGGAGACTCGACAGGATGTCGCAATCGCGAGGACGGCGTGTGTTTGGGAATGGCGGCGGCGGTGGCGGGGCGGCGTCATTATCGCAGGCGTGTTGGTTTCGCGTGCGGCCGAGAAAAACGGAAAAATATTTGCCGGCGTGACGACGGTGCACGGCGTGACCGGCCGCAGAATTCCTGCAGAAACGATTTTGTCGACTGACACGTACATCCTTGAGCGATGACTCAGCGGAATGTTTCTCTATCGATACGTATCTCTCGGCTGATCGCGGTAAGAATAATCCTAGGATAAAAACTATCGTCTTTAAACGCTATTAATGGATCCCAGAATACCTAGTAGAGACACGGGCACACCACCTCCGGCTAGGCGTGCATGCGATGTGTGTACGTACCCGTATCCTCTATACGCGGAAGCGTCGAAACAGTAAAAGGTAGGAGGCACAGGCCAGCCAACAAGGGGAGGGCACATAAGCAGTGGAACAAAAAGAGAAAGAGAGACGGGGCAAGATAGAAAGCGAGACAGGGAGAGAATGAGAATGGTGTCCGAGGGAGGGACAGAGTTGGAGAAACGGAGTGAGGAAGAGAGAGAGAGAGAGAGAGACGAACAGACAGTGCGAGGGAGCGAGAGAGACAGGGAGGACGAGCGAGGATTTCAGGCTCTCGAAACGCAGCGGTATTTGCCGCGCTTTGTCGTTCGTTTTGTACCTCGGCGTGACTCTGCCGCTGGTGCTGATTACGCAATGCGTGGCCATGAGAGGAGCGAGTCGCGTACACTCACGTACGAACGCATACATGTATCCTCGCTTTAAGGACGTGTGTGCGTCAGAAACGAGAATGTAGCGCAGCCGTGTGCGTGACACGCATACGAATACGCTGCACGCACGTGCGTGAGCAACAGGCGTGCGTGCGTGAGTGTACGTGCGCGTTACACTGGTGTATGATTCGATTAGCGGCTACCGGTTGCGCTGGTGTGCGTACGCGTGCTAGAGCGCGCACGCGCGCCCCGATCGCCCAACGTGTACGGCGCATCATCTCGGTGTCATCGATGATGGCCCACATCTCGTTCTGTTTACAACACAAATTGCGATCGGGCACGCGTGCCTTGAAGTGTTTCGTGCGCGCAACGCGCTTTCGGTATCCCTGTCCTGTCTCCTATTCTCCGTCTCTGCCCATGGTTCTTTCCGTCGTGACGGCCGCTAAGAGAGATACCCTTCTCTATTCATCGCGGAAACCTCGTTGTTTTCGGGGTCAGCCGCGACGGGGAGACAGCGCTGGTTTCCTAGGACGCGTCGCCGGTAACTGTGTGCGTATGCATGTGACTAGCCGCGGCGCGGCGATAGTGCGCAATGTTTTTGTGTGCATCGTTAGTTGTCTCGTAGTTACGACGGATGTACATATACGCGTGTAAACTAGGAACAATGGGGTCGGTTACGACGATCACGTTGAACGTCCAAGTAAGAACTCCCGGTGGTGAACGATGTCGATAGTAATGGTGGTGACCGTGATGGTTAAGGGAATATAACGGGACTGAAGTTCGTACGAGATGGTCGAGAGAGCGCGGCATTCGACCGGATAATCGACAGCGGGGCTCGCGCATCTCTTCGCTCCTGTTCCCTCGTATATCGTGCGACGCGTGTTTCGTCCATTCGTAATTGTCGTTAGTTCGAATATCGCGTTATCTATCGAATGAAAATGTTACAGCAGCGCCACATTCTATGTATATGTATGTATATATACATGTACATATGTATACATATGCGCTGTTCGACCACGTTATACCAAGCCGCTCTCTCTCTCTCTCTCTCTCTCTCTCTCTCTCTCTCTCTCTCTCTCTCACACACACACACAC
>NW_016924843.1:159346-164346 GCF_001483705.2 Eufriesea mexicana
CACACACACACACACACACACACGATTCGATAGAGAAGTCGTAAATATCGTTTAATCGTGTTTTATCGTTCGCGTGGAGCACGGTCGCACGCGTGATCGAACGAATCGTACGGTCGTTGGATCCCCACGATTCGCTTTCGTGCTTCCTATTTAACGAATTTCTCGATTTCCCGTTATTAGAGCGAAACGTTCGTTAATCGTCGTTAGAGGTTGCTTCTGTACGTTAGAACGTCATGGTACCTTTAATGAGTAGAATGATACCGGAGTATAGGAAGTAATTAACGGCTTAATTATACCGCGAGGAGTGTTCATCGGTAAAGCTTGAATACGAGCGTGCTCGCCTGGCGGCCGTTGTTGATAACCTGAATAGTGTTCGAGTGGCGGCGATGACGTTTCGATTGGCAATCCAGCGACCACTTTTATATTTCGTTTCGTTAACGGCCCCGCGTAGAAGCGTCGGGTTTTTTCGTGTTCGCTCGAAAACTGGTCGAACACGGTCCGGTGTGTCTGCGCGACTAAACAAATATAACTAAGAGAGGTGGTTCGATGCTGGTTATACGTGCACCTTTCGAGGAACGCAATTGTGTACACTGTCACGGTCTTCATTCGCGTCTGCCCCCTCCCATCTCATTTCCTTCTTCGATCAACTTTCATGCACGGTTCATTGAATACGTTTGCCAATCTTTCGTCTTTTCGTCGCGCGATATCTATTTCTGCTCGATCGAAACTATCGATCGAAAATATTCCTCGAACTCGGTGAAACGGACGTGTAATAAACAACGATCGACACGAAAGAGCTCATTTCAGCTGATCCAATAATTTTTGACGTAATCGCGTTAGATAATTCCCCGGCGGAATAAACATCGATACCTCTGGGAACTTTTTTAACGAACCCCGTGTCGTTTCGCGTTAACTCCAGACTCGGCCGCGGTCTAGACCGCTCTCGTGGCGCTGCCGTCGCGGGGTCAGAATTTGTTTTGAAGTAGACGGTTATGTGTACAGCGATCGCAACGTCCTTTTACTTCTCTCTTTATTCTTTCCTCTTTCTCTCTCTCTCTCTTCCTCTGCTTCTTTTTTTGCCTGTAACACGTATGTCGTAATCGTTGCGCGTAAGCGACACTTTTTCTCCCTGTTTTCGGTTTTTAGCTCGTCAGAGGAGGACAGAGCATACACGGAAAGAGGTTAGCGAAGCGCGGGCTGATCGATAGTCGCACCATCATTCGCTTTTCGCAGCTTCGTTGGCTGCCATCGGCTTCCACTTTTACGCGGCCGATTTAATAAAGCGAGAGAGTTTGCATGATTTCGTTACGTAATCCATTTATCAGGAAGTCGAGGTTGAATCGAGCGATGTCGAAAGACGGAGAGGCGGCTATCGAAACTCTCGCCTCGCGACATTTTAGAAATCTTCGATCGCGATCGTCCATGCAATACGCCGCGACGCGTGCACGCGTGTGCGTCCATACGTGTGTGCACGTGTGCACATGTGTACTGCACCATGATGACGTGCCATTCACCGTGAAAACCATTCACTCAAGGTATTAACAAGGTCGTGCAAGGTCGTGCACTGCTATCCTGCATTTCTACCGAATATACAACGATGCGGAGCGCTCGCGACGGACATGGCGTGCACACACGTACACACGTATATCGAGATTTGCGCGCGAAAGCAACGGAACCCGGTATCGATCCGAATGCGTAGAAAATGCTATTGATTCTCTCGGCCGACCCGTCGACCTCTTCTCCACGTTGTGTAGTCGCGAGGAGGCGGAGGCAGGATTCTCTTTCTCTCTCTCTCTCGCTCTCGCTCTCTCTTTCTCGCTCTCCTCTCGGTATCGCTGAAAAAGTTGCTTCCCGTTTCTCGCATATTTCACGCGCATCTTTTTTCCACCGCTGCACCCAAGGATTTTTAACGGTTAGTCGCCGCCATTGGGCTACCTTGTGCTTTATCTCGGTCGCGCTTCTTATTCTTCGCTCCTCGTGCTTTCGTAAAATTCCGAGATCTCGCGAACCTTCAACGCAAAACACGCGCTATCTTTCTCCGCCCCAATCTTTTTTTCCCCTTTTCCCCAATTTAATTTTATTCTTATTATATTTTCTTTTTCTTTTTGCACATATTTCGTCCGAATTATATCATCGCGCTTGGGGTATCTTTGCTCCGTCGCCGATGCGAATTGCCGGAGTCAATGGTTTATCTGTGGGACCGATAAGGGATCCCCCGAATAGGCCGATCCGTTTCTTTGGATCGTGGGCGACCGGTCGGGTACCTGTTCAACTATTTCTAGCTCTTTTTCTTCGCGGCACATAACGAATTCCGCCCTTCGGCCGAGGAAAGTCATTTCTGCCGCATCTTTGCGGTCTCCGGCGAAACAAACGTTGCGTACGTGACCGTGATTGGGCTGCGAAGGGGTGAGGAGAGGATTACATAAAAGGCACGAACCGAGCGAGTCGCCTATTCGCCCAACCTACGTCCTCCAGGGTCGTACACCCACGTTCATACTTCGTGCGTATCGTCTCGCGGGCTTATATGGATGATTATGCATGCAGGCGTTATCGTATATATATATATATACGCGCGCGCGTGTGTGTGTGTGTGTGTGTGTGTGTGCACGTATATACAGAGAGAGAGAGAGAGATATAGACGCGGAACGTTCGGAGGACTCGTGCAGGATCGCGTGTACGATTTTCAAGAAATTTTCCATGTGTAAGAATTCTCGGGCCATCGCTATCGTCTGACGTTTCCGCACGCGTTTGATCGCGAAGAAGGAATTAGTAATGCACGTGTACGTACAGACGCATGTACGTGTGTATAGTAAATGATTCATATGAACGTGAATCACTTATGTAGGAACGAGTTCAACTCTCGTGCGAGTAATTGAAGAGTGGATTATTTATTAAGACGCGGTTTATTGGAAAGAGCGCGCGGTATCGGGGTGATTATGGTGGTTTTCTGTCAGTTTGGTAAATTCTGTCCCGTCTTTATCGCCGTAGATCACGAGAAGGAAGGATATGATAAACTGTGGCCGATGAAGAAAAGAGCACGAGCACGAGTACGAGCAGGAGCACGAGCAAGAGCAAGCGGCTTCGTCGAGGAAGGCGAGAAGAAGCGACGACGAGGCGGCAGCAGCAATACCAATAAAAAGATCAACACTAGATCTGATGTTAGCGGACATTAACGGTAACTTGGCGGATCTGAGAAGCGAAGCGATGGCGTCGCAGAGGTTTTGTCTGCGCTGGAATAATCATCAAAGTAATCTACTCTCCGTTTTCGACCAACTACTCCATGACGAGTCGTTCGTCGACGTTACGCTGGCCGTGGAGGGTCAGCTACTCAGGGCACATAAGATGGTGCTGTCGGCGTGTAGCCCCTACTTTCAGGTAAGACCTCCGCGCGGCAGGAACAACGTTGCGCCCTCTGCGCGCCGAGCCGGCGAAAGAGAGAGGTCCTGGGAGGAAATGCGCTTTCTTCACGGAGACCAATGAATCGCGTTCTAGGACATTATTAATAATTCATAACGGTAGATTAATTCATGACGCGTATTAATAATTCATAAACGTTTTCTTGCCCGGCAGAGAACCCTCTCGCGGCCAATCTATACTGATCCAGCATTTTTTCTCTTATTTTTGCAGGCCCTTTTCGTCGGCCACCCCGACAAGCACCCGATAGTCATTCTTAAAGATGTCCCCTACGTGGACATGCGCAGCCTTTTGGATTTCATGTATCGCGGAGAGGTCAGCGTCGACCAGGACAGGCTGACCGCCTTCTTGAGAGTCGCTGAGTCTCTCAGGATAAAGGGCCTGACCGAGGTAAACGAGGACAAGTGTGACTTGCCTAGTATTACCTCTTCGTTGCTTGGCAATCAAAACACAGTACCTCCACCTCCACCGAATCTACATAGAATAAACCAAATCGGGCCTCACCACCATGTCTCGCAGAAGAGGATGCACCATATGTCGAACCATCCTCTCCTTGGTTCGGCCTTATCCGCGCCAAAGAGGAAACGGGGCAGACCGAGGAAGCTGAGCGGCTCCTCCGACACACCGATAGGCGAGATCTCGGGTCAGGAGCTGCAGTCTTGTTCGGGGGCAGACCTCGTGCAAGGCTCGCCCGAGCTGATGGAAATGAAGATGAGTATCGACTTTCAGAGCGAAAGCACCGGCAATACCGGCAGAAGCGGAAACGCCGCTGCCGCCTCGGCAAGTAGTAACAATGTGAGCAGCAATAACGTCGGTAACTCGGCATCAACGGGAACCAGCCTGGCCGCTTCCTCCTTGTCGTCCACGAGGAAGGACGAACCAACGGAAAATGGTACTGACACGCCCGAGTCGCTGGCACCTCGCGTCAAACGGGAGCCTGAACCAACGCCTAGCACCTCTGCCCAAGGTAACTTCTTTTTCCCCTCTTTCCTTCACTTTCCTTCCGCCTTTGCCGGTGTCTAATTCGTTCACGTTTCTTTGCTGCTAGCCTCTGACGAGACGTTCGCACGGCCGCACAGTAGACAAGGGAGCGAAGGTTTCAAGCAAGGTAAGAGATACCATTATCAGCTTACACGATTAACAGTTTGCGCCACCTTTTAATCGTCATCTGTGAATAATCGGAGTAACACGATGTCGTGTTGCATCTTTAATATCTCTCGACACAAGCATCGTGTACCGGCTTTGAACAGATTTAACACTTTCTCGATCGGCCAAGATGCTACCGGTCCGTTCAGTTTTATTTACCAGTTCAGAATCGAGAGACGTAGAAGCGGTATGTACGTGTACTAACTATATGGCTACCAAATCAAATCAGAGACAAGCTTCTCTCGTTGTCGTATCGAGTAAATTCATGCAAATCGTTTTTTTTGAATTCTCGACAACGCTCCACGATTTTGCAGCCGGATTTCTGCTAGACGATTACTTTTCTATATACTGGTATAATTTTCAAATGTATGTTTTTCTTATCGTTAGATGCTTTCCAACGAATATTAGTACCATGAAATCGAATCGAATTTGTAGAGAAA
>NW_016924843.1:166103-169038 GCF_001483705.2 Eufriesea mexicana
TATATATATATATATATACGTATATACATACGCACAGGCGCGCATGTACATGTACGTATGCATGCGCGTATTTATATTATATATATATACATATATATATAAATATGTATATATATGTACATGTCTCACGATACATCCCCGCACGAATGAGAAACGCTTCGCTGCCATTGGCCACTTGGTAAAAGGAGGGGGTGGAGCCAGCTTTTAGCGGTGCTTACTTTTTTTCTGATTTTTATTTAAAACGCTGGTTTACTTTTTTTTTTCACGTTCGTTCGTTGCAAGGAAGTTTGAACGCAATCATATATACATGTTGCGCCCGAGTGACAGACCGCGGTGAAATGAATTATAAAAGATAAACAAATATATTAAATAATAAAACAAAAAAAAAAAAAAAAACAAAAAAAAAACGAGAAAAAAAGAAAAGAAAAAAGTGTGCGTAGCTTTTTCTTTAACGGACAACGAACGTCGGCAGGTTATCGCTTCCGCCTTCTCTTGCGTTCTTCTCGTTGCCTGGTCGCGAGTATTCACGACGGAGGAAATGAAACGGAGAAACCGAGAATTCCGGATTACCGAATTACACCGAGACGAGAACCGGAAAGCGGATAACACACGGATGGATAAGGACACAGGACGGAAAGAGAGTGCGAGAGAGAGAGAGAAAGAGAGGGACAAATGGATATATGATGACGTGGGAAGAAAGAGCGAGAGAGAGTAAAAGAGAGAGAGAAAGCGAGAGAGATCAATATATAGAAAAAAAATAATAAAAAAAATAAAAAAAAAAGAAATGTACAGAGAAAAGAAATCATAGAATCCAGAGTGTGACGTCTTTTTTCTTTTCCATGAGAGAAAGAGAGAGAGAGAAAGAGACAATAACGAAAGAAATTACTTTACTTGACGTACGCACACGCACGCGCGCGCGTGACAGAGTGCTTCGAAGATGTCGAACATGATGATCGTTCGGTAGTGACCGTGAAACGTGTTGCTTTTGTTCTCTTTGCGCAGGTGAGTTGAGATTATCTGAGTCACCATTCGATCTCTGAGAGATTTACCTTTGCGCGGGGGAAGCGAGGGAACTAGGGGAGGCCAGCCGCTCAAAACGAAAATATACATATAATAAATCAAACAAACCGAAAAAAAGTTAGAAAAAAATATATATATATATGCACGTCATATATGTACACACATATAAAAATGAATGCGACGTAACAGCGAAGCCGAAAGCGGATTAAAATATGTATAACAAAGTTACCAAATTGCATCGAAGAGGAGAAAACCGTTTGCTTCTTCTCGAGCGTCCTCGATCTCGATGGATCGCGATCTACCCATAGAGAAATGGATACGTTGCGTATTTAACGATATTCCAGACTGTGACGGGACGCACGGACGATTTTAGGAAAAAAAAAAAAAAAAAATTTTTTTTTTTTTTCGAATATTACGGGTGGGGGGGTTGGTTCTTTGTCAACACTCGCATATACGTGCGACACCAACGCACGCGTATGCGTAAGGCGTTCGTCTCTGGCTGTGAGTGTGATACGCGTGTATGCGTGTGTGAATGCACTTTCGCATAGACACGAGAGAGAGAGAGAGATAGAGTGAGAGAAAGAGAGGGTGAGAGAGGGGGAGAGAGTGCAGGTGAACGTGAGCGGGGGACGAGTTAAACGGCGTGTAAGGCTACGTATGCTAGGAAGGGTGTGAGAGAGAGAGAAAGGGTGAGTGGATGAGAGAGAGAAAGAAAGAACGGACAGGGTGCAAGACGTGTGCGAGGGCGTGAATGTGCGAGTGTACGGTGGATATCCATTTGGAAGGAAGAAAGAGAGGGTCTCGTTGAGTCGCTGAAATGCTCTTCATGGTATGGCAAACGAGACCGTAACGGTCCTCTTCGCAGCCGTACGGGATCGAGGCAAAGCCGCGATGAACAGCGAGCAGCAGCAGCAGCGAAAGCGTGCGTGAGAGCGAAAGAATCTGAAGAGGGAATGACGACGAACACAGAAGGGGGTGGGGACACGGAAAAGCGGGTGCGGCATAAAACACTTGAACATGGGACAGAGTTGACGGACAGCCGGTTCGAATACGGTGACTCTTTTTTGCTGGCTCTACCCTTCCTCTTGCTTCCCCCCACAAATATATAGAAATACGTTATATCTCAGTACATTATTATACACATATATATATATTACTATGATATATAGGATAATTTTCAATAGCTAAATCGCATTACTTAAGTTGGAATGATAATATATAAACGTAGATATATGATATGTATTAGACGCGGAGGTGGTAGACGTCGAGAACTGTTTAAAGGAGAGAGCTTTCTTCGTTTCAGACTCGGAGGAGACGTCGAGTGGCGGTGGCTCGCAGTCACCGACTCACATACGCATCAACTTCGAGCGATGCTTTCGCAAGGAGTACAGCGCGTCGTCTCTCCAAGGGAAAACATCGTCATCGACAACAACGGCGTCCATGGATGACTCGCAGCAATACTCCGACTCCGAGTTGGAGCAAAAGATGTCGAAAGACAATTTGAGCAGTGCCATATTTAATCTGGTCGCCGGTGAGTCGGAGATCAGTCAAAGCGACTTCGAAGGATCGTTTAAGGTCGAAAACGAGAGAACGGAGGGTTCAGTGCGGGACTTCTGCGTGAAAGAGGGCGACGTATACCGGTGTACCGTATGCCATCGTACCTACACACACATCAGCAATTTCTGCCGGCACTACGTCACCTCGCACAAGCCTAACGTCAAGTACTATCCTTGTCCGGTTTGTTTTAAGGAATTCACGCGGAAAGATAACATGGTCGCCCACGTTAAAATCATACATAGCCTTAAGCCGCACATGAGTCTTAGCAGCAGTGGCAGCAGTAGTATGGGCCAGCAGCAGCGGTAGACCGCTGTCGGTGGGCCCTCTCTTCTCAGGCTACGTTCCCTGGCTCTTTCCC
>NW_016924843.1:169151-175418 GCF_001483705.2 Eufriesea mexicana
CTTCGCTCTGTCTCTTGAGAAAGAACACGAATCACCGTTACCACGCTCCTCCTACGTTCCCGGGGGGGCGTCGTCAGCGAGCAACTATCGCGTCACCTCGTGCAATCGCGGATAAATCGTTGAACGGGGCAATCGTTCATCGATCTATCCCGTCTTATTAAACGGCGAGAGTCGGGGAACGTTGCGCTGCACTGGTGGAAGAGGCCGAGGGATGAGAGAAGCAAGGAAATGAGGAAACCGTGCGAGAGAAGCTCAAAATGCAAGATGCGAGCGTAACGCGTCACAGTGGCTTTCCGGACAAAAACTCATGGCTGTAAAACGAAAAAAAGAAAAAAGCGAAAAACAGAAAGAACAAAAATGCAACACCGAGACACGCGGAGCGAACGAACAGAGAACCGGTAGCGATTTAGGTTAGTCGCGTAGTTGATAAAACTTGTGTACAGCCGAGGCTCGGTTTTATGGAGACATATATACAAACTCTGTGGCACACTGTGTCGCCATTCGCCGTTCGGGTGGACTCTGGTAGTCGATCGGATATACAACTTCTAAACGCTCGATCGTCCTTTCGTAACTAGTAGCTAGTTATACATTCGTCTTTTTACACACCCAATGAACGTTCGATAAGCAAAGGAACAAGCAGAACACGAAGAGGCTAAATCTCGTGGGCGTTTTCCACGTGTATTCGGAGATTTAATCGTGGACCACACGTGTCTGTTGCAGCTCAAAACACACAGTTTCTCCGTTCCCGAAACCAATCGACGTTGCGAACAAAGAAATCGCGAATTCTAACGAACGGTTATATATGATATTAAACGTAGCAGCTAGTAAAATCAAATACAAATCGCAGTACCTCCAGTTCGCGGTTACTTTTATCGAACGTGGTGGAAACAATTCGTACTATATATGAAGGTCGCGTTTAGGCTACCGGTTCTCTCCGCTCGTTCGTTCCACGATGTCCGCCGGCTGTTTCGGGCGAGATCGGCCGCGGTTACCGATCGTGGATCGGCCGATCTCGCGGGCCCGAAGAGCGGCCCCCCTTTTCTCGAGGAAAATGATTTTCGTGCGCGTGTGCGACACACGCAACGGGCATTATGTTACAAACGAAACGAGCTTTACCGCGCCCCTCCCCTCACGGGGGAGTCGCGGATGTTATAGAAATGAAAAAAGAAAATGAAAAAAAAAAAAAAAAAAAAAAAAAAAAAAAAAGAAAACGCGAGAGAAAGAGAGAGAGAGAGAGAGAGAGAGGGAGAGAGGGAGAGAGAGGGAAGGATAATTGCGCATACAAAGAGTTTATATATATACGATTGAACCGGTGTACTCGTTTAGTCGTCTCAACGTAGTTCTGCGACGACGGGGATCAGTTTTATAAGGCGAGGCCGCGAGGCAGAGGACCGAGAAACGAGACGAAGATATATATATATATATATGAGAAAACGAAAACAAAAAAAAAAAACACAAAAAATCACAAAAAAAAAAAAAAAAAACACAAAAAATCACAAAAAAAAAAAAGAAGGATAACAAGGAAAAGTAAATAATCGCAGAACGTGAGTCCAAATCAACAAAGAGTATATTTACTATTGTGTGACTATTATGTTACGGAGAGAATCAAACGTGTCGCATGTAGGCATCGAGAGATATGCATACGTTTATTGAAGTAAAACGGCGGTACATGCACACACAATATAAATAAGGGAACCACGTAGACTGAGTAAATGCAATATATATGTACGATGACCGTTCGCCATGTTGTTGAGCCGTTGAGCTGTTGTCGAGCTGTCGAGCCTGATTCGAAGTTATATAGTATAGCGTAATAGGGAGAGCCAAGGTGGAACGATGTCCGCGGTTAGGGCAGGGAAGGACGGAGGATAGCTAATGGGGAAATTAACGGAACGGGACATGCAATTCTTGAAAGACTGCAGAGGGACGGTTTTAACGACACCAAATACAAGATAGTACTGACATTGGATAGACTGAAGGCACTTTAGTAGTAACTTAACGCCATATCGTACTGTACCGTACTCGATTGAACAAAATGAAAAGATGGGAAAAAGGAAAAAAAACAATTTGTGCTTAGCCAGTACAACTGGGGACACAGTTTTACTGCTATATATTCTATATATTCTGTATATTATATATATTATATTAGAAGGCATGGATTTTTATCGTTACCCACAGAAATGAGATACGTTCGTTTATTTCCTGTTTGACTCGAAATGATGCAACGTGGGTAGAAAATCTATATATATATTGTTCCGAGAGCAAAAAGTGTGCTTTTTTAGGACGGACTATTGAATTTGTTACGTAAATTAATAATCAACTAAAGCTAATCGTTATATCGTAGATCCTCTTTTTTGTAAATATTTAAATTCTAAATAACGTGAGACAAGGATGTGTGTGTCCAGGGTCATAGAAATTATCGTTGTTAAAAATATATCCTTGTCTTACTTGTTACGAGTTTTACGCAAGTCTATCTGAAACATAATTTTTTATGTATTTCATTCAGAAAGATCATGCTTGAAACGAGAGAGAGAGAGAGAGAGAGAGCGCGAGCGAAAGAAAGAAAGAAAGAGAGAGAGCGAGAGAGAGGTGGAGGAATAGAAGGAAGAGGGATAAGGATGGGAAGGAAAGTATAGATATTCTTTGCGAGTTCTTTTTTTTTTCTTTTTTTTTTTTTTTTTTTTTTTTTTTTTGTTTTCTTGGGTCTTCAAGACTTGTTCTATTATAGCGTGTGCCACGCGCAAACAGTCGAGTCGATTAATCGATTACTGTTCAAAAGGGATACGGCTACAGTGATGGTATATAGGCTTAGTCGTGAGAGACAGCACTAAAATACGATTGTAGCTTACTATATTTTGCACTTTACACTTTGTCGAATCCTCTCTAGTCGGACCTTCGTTCATAGATCGATTGTTTGAGGTTATGGACGACATGCATGAATCGGAGAGGAAGCGAAAAAAACGATTTATATACAAATTTTTTCACTAGTTGGGCATAGACATTAGACGACTAGAGGCTATATAATAATAATTATAAATATTATTACTGCTACTATTAATTAATTGTAATCGTAACGGAGACCTTCGTTGTTATTTTAAATGCGTGGGGATTTCGAGGAGCAGGGAAGAGAGATGAGGCGAAAATGGCGGACAGGGGACACACCACGTGACTCGTACGACCTTTCCGTGTCCACGTTTCGCCCACGATTGACCAGTGTTGTTCGTTCGTTATTTCGAGAGATATCTAGCGTTGCAAAGATAAAAGAGGAAGATTCATTTTTTCTTTTTTTCTTTTTTTTTTTTTTTTTTTTTTTTTTTTAAAGAGAAACAACGGGAGCGATCGTGAGGATCGGTTGCCTCCGGACGCGAACACGCGCGTACTTTTAGGAAGATAGCCGGATATATTATTAGTTAGGCAGGCAGCAATGATTAGAGGAGTAGACGAAGTAATACTAAAAGGATAAAAAAAAAAAAATAAAACGCGATGAGAGAGGGGAGCTAAAAAGCATACGAGGATAATGTCTTTTAGCGTTTCTGATCGTAATGGACCGTGCCGCTGACTCGCAAATCGATGTGCTCTCAGGTCAATTATCTTCAAAATTTCTAACTCTTATGGACCAAAGAGTATCCGCCGTTCCGTGTCGGTGGATTATTTTCGCCGGGGGGGAGTGGGGGAAAGGTGCGTGTCGTTTTTACCTTTTTCCACGTTTCTTTCGAGAGAAAAATTTCTTTTAGTTTTCTTTTTTTTCCCCCCGTTTTCGTCCTTCGCGCGAGCAGACGTTTCAAATTTCCCGCGGAAAGGGAATGGCGGTCGCGGGCCGGTCTTTCGGTGAAATTGTGTTCTCGATGGGTTGACGCGGAGCCCGTCCAAATATGAAATGAAGAAAAAAGGCGAAAAATGCGAAAAAAAAAAAAACGGAGTATAGACGCGAAGGGAAATCGAGGAAAGAAGGTGTACACTGAATAGTTAATATATATATATATATATGCAAAGAGGCAGCGGCTAAGCAGCTTATATCGATTTAAAGTAAAGAGGAAACAAAATAATAATTAAAGTAAATACACTCACATTTGATAATCACTGAGAGGCTAAGACTAACTCAATTTTAGATGGCAGGCAAAGGGGAAGGTTCGTTAGAAGCGTGTGTCGATACGAAAAATGGAAAGTACAGAGGAACAGAGCTCTCGGATCGCCTAAAACAAAAATCTTATTGCCAAATTTCGAATAGGAATCGATTAGATTCCATCTTTCTCCTTTATTTACATTTTCTTTTCTCTCTATGGTGTTCTTTTCCAACTGTAAACCAGGAAGACAAGCTTCAAAAACAGGTTAGGTTTCTTTAACACTAGAACTACCGGTCTGTGTATAGTATACCTAAATACAAAGCGCGCAATTAATTAATACGATACAGTGAAAACAATTTCGACCCAATGTGTACAAAAATCGATATAATTTCGAATAATTTCGACCAGAAGCAACCGTTGTATACTCGCAGCAATGGCGGAAGTTAGATGTCCGAAACCGGGTGGTTTCGGCCGCCATAACAGTTCTAGTGTTAATCTCCCGGTGGCTTTCCGTGGTAGCTCGTTTTGGGAAATCCGATTTTATTCGTCCGTAGGGGAAAGGAGCGTTAGTTTACCCTAGTCGACTTTTACGTGAGAAATCGCTCGAAAGACGTGAAACTCTCTCGTCTATCCTTGTTGACCATGTGTTTGTTTTCTTCTTTAAATTTTATTTCTTCGCATAATATATCGTTCCGTTGAACAATCTCACTCGTGGTCGTGGTCTTTAAACGAGGAAGCAAAGATGCGCGTGTAATTTCGACCGTCGGTCAAAGCCTCGAAAGGCAGTTGCAGAGCAATTTGTCCAGCCGGAGGACGAAAGTTTGGGGCAGGGGGGGTTTACCAACGACGCGTACACGGTACACGAGTCGAGCCGACGTCTCCGCTTACATCGAATTCCTTGATTATGGTATCTCAAGGCTCGTGATCAGGGTAAACTGATACCTAATGAAATTGTTGAAATTTAGTAACCGATCTTGAAGCTTGCTACGAAAAATTTATCGTACAACATTCGCTCACGTTCGTTGCCTTTAAATGTTGTTAAACTTTTTAGAATTAAGGTTGTAAAAAAAGGGGGAGGAAAGGAGGGGGGGAAAAAAGAAAAAAAAAGTATAAGCGTAAATTCATGTTGCCAATCAGTAAAACTTAGTAGACTCTCGGGTTAGGGGGATGGTGGGGGGCGAGTGGGGGCGGGGCGTCTTTTAAGGTTTAAGGATGTAATGATACGAGGCCCCTCGTATTCGTACAAAATTAGTGTTCAAATTGTAAAAAGTGTTCATAGGGGGAAAAAAAAGGAAGAATCAAACACGTTCGAGTGTTGACGGGGAATTTGCTTGTAAGGGAGGGGGTACCTTGCGCTTGTGCTACGCGCCTGTATCTCTCCTCGACCAAAGTCGCGCGGCAGGGATGAACGGAGATGAGAACGGGAGAGAAACGGGAGTGAATCGAGGAACATTTTTGTTGTTGTGTTGTCGGTACAATCGAATCTGCAACTGTCTTTTGCTACCCTCCCCCCCGTTTATGTGAATTTCACCCCGGGCACAGGCGAATTTCTCACGCTAATCGCGGTTAGGATCACAGAGGTCTCGTTGATGAGTTTCGTGTTGAAAATATTTTAATTAATTTATAAGTCTACGGACATTGCGGGTGGGTTAAAGGGGGAAAAGATTATGAGAAAGAAGAAAAATTTTACATAGATTATATTATATTTATGTGGGGCTCTTGCAATGGCGGCGAGCCAGCGATTCTCGTCTATTTCATTCGTCCCTAATCTCGATGGGGCCACCAGTCAATACCGATTATTCTAAGTTTCTTTATCACGTGTTACATCCGGGCATTCAGCCGCTCTTGCAAGAGGAACAGAGAGTAAGAGAGAGCGAGAGAGAGAGAGAGAGAGAGAGAGAGAGATCGAGCGAGCGAGAGAAAGAGCGAAAGAGAGAGAGAGCGAGAGAGAGAGTGTGGTAAATTACGAGGCTTAAAAAGCAGACTGTACTATCGGATAGATTTTAATATATATATATTAAATATAAATATATATATATATACATAAACATATATATATATATATATTAAAAAAGAAAAGAATCATAGTTTATTATCGCAAATAAATTACACGCATATGTACACAGACACGTATACAGAGAGAGAGAAACACATATACAAAGTACGCGACTGGCGTAAAGATGGTACATATATATATATATATATA
>NW_016924843.1:175516-182571 GCF_001483705.2 Eufriesea mexicana
GGGGACGGGAGAGGGTTGAGGAGGAAGGGAGGGAAAGAAAGGGAAGGGGAAAGAGACGAACGGAAAAGAAAGCAAAAAGAGATATGTGGTTGACTTTTAACTTTAATATATTATACGTTGAATTAACGTACTTCAGTGGGATCCAATAATATGTAGCGGTGTAATCCCCGATTTGGTGCCTTTTTAAGCGACATAAAATAAATGACGATGATGAATGAAAAAAAAAGAAAAAAGAGAAAAAAAAGAAAAAAAAAGTTGAAGAAAAAAAAGAGCGAGAGAGAGCGAGAGAGCGAGAGAGGGAGAGAGAGAGAGAAAAAAAACGGAGTAATAATAATAAAAATTGTTATCGAAGCCCGCGATCGTGCGGCGCGTGCGCGCGCGCGTGTGTGTATAATCCCTTTTTTTAAAAGAGAAAAAGCGAAAAAAAAAAAGAAAAAAAAACAAATAACGGAAGGCCGCGCCCCGACGATCGCAGATCTAGTGCCAAATAAGTGAGACCTTGTCGTGAAACGAGCGTAAAAGGGAAATAATAAGGGAGAGAGAAAAAAAGAAAAAGAAAAAAAAGAGAGAGAGAGAGAGAAGAAGCAGAATAATAATATTAATAATAAAAAGAAAAACAAGATGAAAAATTTTATAGGGAACTTTTTAGAGAAGACGAGTCTTTTCTGACGCTGGGTAGACTTAGTATATTTTATATGCACTGATTGTTTGATTATGACTATCGATAATAAAAAGAACGGTGTTCAATAGATTGTAAAAACATGAAGGATTTTTAAGTCTCGCTGTGTACCGACTTTTGTCTCAATACATTCACGTCTCCGTTGTTTGCGCGCGCAATACATACTCACGTTTTTAGAAACCACATTTCCGATCGTGTGCGTGCCCCCGGGCCGATTTTCCGAGATCGGCCGCGCGATGGCGTCCGGTCGGGTAACTAGAAACGATCACCGCTCGTCGTGTTTCCACGATTCGAAGCGTACCCGGACGGCCGATCTCGGAAAACCGCCCTAGCGATTTATCCGAAATGTACGTACAAAATAGCGCATCGAAGGAAAGAAAAATTTCACACCACTGTGTTAACGGGGGAAAGAGAGCTGTTCGTTATTCGAAACGGTTCTCTTTCGCGCGTGAAAGGCTGTAGCGCCATCTATTGTTTAAATGTTCATTGAAAGAAAAAGAAATCGATATCGTTTCTCCTTGTGATAACGAATTGCGTTGAAAGGAGCGAATTTTACATTTATCAAGCGCGAGTTTCTTGTACGAAGCTTCATCCATTAACTGCAATAACACTTTAGTAAATTTCAGCTGTTACGTCACTCTTGATTCTATGCGTTACACATTTTACCAATATTCTTTTCTTTCGTTTGCGTTTCCCGCCGCGGGGCGGCGCCCCGGTCGCCCCCACGTTCGTCCTTCCCGGCGCTCGCATCTCGCGCTCCCGGGGATTCGTTTGACCGGGAGAAGGAATGCGAGCGGGAAGAGAGATAATCGGATGGAAAAAGAGAAAAGACGAAGGAAGAAACGGTGTGTTGAACGTTTCGCGATTTGCCAGCGAGGCGAAACGGAAAGGGAAAGGAAGGAAAAAAGGGAGAGAAAAGTGATCGAGATATCGCGAAGTTGTGCGTTGTTGTAACGAGAATCGATCACGAACTAGTGACCTGGACATGTCCTCTAATATATACGTATAACACACGCTTGTCGAGGAAACTAGCGGACTAATCGAAACTCGGCAAAGAAGGTAATTACCATAATCGACTAAGCAGCGCAGTAGAACTTTATTTCACTTCCTTTTCGTTACGTTCTTTTTTTTTCCCCTCGTTATTATTGTCCGTTATTATTACTGCGTTGATATCATTGTGTCGCACGTGTGTGGAACGCGAGTGTGCGAGCTGTTTGGAGACTCTGGGTATCTCCCAAATGCTACGAATCGTCGCGAAAGTGCCATAAAAGTTACTTCGAAACGGAAAGATTTGTCGCTTCTCGTTTTTCATTATTTTTTTTTTTCTTTTTTAATTTCCTTATTTTTTATTTTTATTTTTTTTCTCTTCTCTCTAATCTCCCTGCTACGTTCCACAAACGTGTTCTTACGTAGAGATTTCTCGTTAGTCATTTGAAACAGAAATCACACATCCCCCATCCCCCATTTGTACATCTCGATATATGTCCACACGTACACCAAATTCGAGAATTCCCGCACTCACACCACGAAGCACCGTTACTCTTAGCCAAAAATTACTTTTATTTAGTTTCGTTTTAGCGATCGTGGATGGGTCTGGCCGGCGTCGATCGTTCGTCGAGCCCCACCGGGGACACGCGCGCTCCGCCAGTGGAGTAATTCGAACGGCCCCCGCCAGGGGTGGACCGCCATTTTCTCGTGTAGTATCGGCCGCGTGACCGGCGAGGAACGATTAGCCAAGAACCGGCCAGACGATCTCTAGATATTAAGATTCCTACTGTGTGTGGCTTGCTCGAGTAAAGAGGGAACGTCTCGACGGTGACCATAGACTACTCGGTTTAACTACGACGGCTATACTCGTCGATGATTGTGGTATTGTCGATAGGGCAAAACACGCGGACGTTCCGGCTACTCGAGGGGCCAGTCGCGGCAGGATGTCGGCGATTATTATTTTTTATGGACTTTTGTTTTGCATGTTGCGTACGCGTATTGTTGATTTATTATTTTTACTGTCCGGACAATAAAGCAGAGCGAAACAATTTGGAGAACAAGAAGAAAGATAAATATATATATGTACATGGTTTGTTCGTTTAACTTTTGATTTTTATCAGCCCGCTGGCTGTCATACTCACGTTACGATCACCGATTATAATCACAACTTCCATTTTCACGTTATCATGGCGTCATCGTTGCGAGGAACGATGGTCCCCGATTTTCATATCAATCGGACCAGCGTTTCTTGCAGCTTTGCGTTACAAAATACGGCACGGGGTGCGTTATACGACACAGATTCGGGTATTGTGCGTTCGAGGAAAGAAGGCACAACGTGTTTACATTCTCACGTTTGATTAACTCCACTGATATTTCCATGATTACAGACGTAATGACCACTATCGATGATGGCCGAGGATGATGACAAAGATCATCGGTCATTGTTTTTGGTCATCATCGTTAGCGGTCACTGTCTGTCATCATGAGAGTGTCAGTGGAGTTAATCAAGTAGATCGTGAGAATATGGTGACAAAGATCATCTGTCACTGTTTTCGTCTAATAGCCAAGCCGTGAGGATGTAAACACGCTGTGCCTTCTTTTCCCGAACGCGCAATACACGACTGTAGAACGCAACGCCTATTTATCCTCCCGACACATTTTGGAAAGCTTCCAGTTGCAACGAAAATTACTCGCGTTGACTCGGGAACAGACGTAGGACGGGGCCCCGTCCTTAGTCGATGTCGCCACTGTGCCTGCCCCATCTTTGTTCGTTGCCCTCCATTTTATGTTCATTCACGTTCGTCAAGAATTTTCAGCGTGCAATCGATGGACGGCTCGGGATCAATCCGTCGATCCTCTATGTCACGAGTACATACACAAAAACGTAAGACAGGCACGACTCGTTTTGTCTCGCAAGTTGTTAAAAAAAAGAAAAGAAAATGGTACGATCATACTTTGGTTTTTTTTTTTTCTTTTCTTTCTTTTCGTTTCATGTTTTTTTTGGTATCAGTGTAAGACCTTTTATTCCCGTAGTCACAGAACCTCCCTTGAATTTCTATTCTCTCGATCCCACCTGTCTCCCCACCTATGATGACACGATCCCACCGAGTAGAGGAACCGAGTTTTACATTATGACTTTTATTTTCAGGTGTTATCCGGATTTTATTTTCTCTCCATGATTATATATATCTTTCCTTCACGACTCGCTGTAGAGCTACGTATTTCTGTTCTGCACGCATCAGAGTATACGTCCGATGCACACCAGAGTGGCATCGGATATTTGTTTTCAGTACGAATCAGCTTGCAGTTGCATGCAATTTCATGTATACACACACCCTTTTAGCCAGAGAGCAAAGTCGACACGTTTCTTTTTGTTCCTTTTTGTTCCTTATGAACAGCTGATTGTCGTAACGTTGTAGCCGACATGGCGGAATCAGAGTGTACTGACTTTGGTCTTTTCGCAGAGTTCTCATCGGGGAGCGCGAAATCGGACGGAGAGACGTGGAAAGAGAAGGGACGAAACCTCGGGTCAGGATCCACGGCGAACGCAGCTGGGAGCGAGGGATCGAACGCGAGATCGACGAGCACCAGCACCTCGTTGACCACGACCACCAGCTCAGCGTCGAGCACAGCGTCCAACTCCGGCACGACGACCACGACCACGTCCACGAGAAGCTCGTCGGTGTCGCCAGCAACTGGCAGGAACAACGCGCAGAACAGCGGAGGGAGCAGCACTAGCAGCAGCCCGGCACCAACCAACAACTCGTCGTCGACCAGCGGTCATCAGATCGGCACTATGTCAGCTCCACCTGGGCGACAGGTGCCCAAGAGACGCATGAGACGTCGTGCCACCTCTCACTCCCAGGACCCAGCTGAACAGCTAACAGAGATGTCCGTCCGCGGGCTGAATCTCTTTCGCTACGCCTCAATCTCGGAGGGCGTCTACCAGTGCACCGAGTGTGCGAAGCTCGACATTCAGAAGACGTTCAAGAACAAGTACAGCTTCCAACGACACGCTTTCCTGTACCACGAGGGGCACCAGAGGAAAGTGTTCCCGTGCCCGGTCTGCGGCAAGGAGTTCTCCAGGCCGGATAAGATGAAGAACCATATGAAAACTGTGCACGACTGCTTCATGCCGAAGGACTGCGTGGTGCCGTTCGGCTTTTTTCTCTCGCCTTAGCGGGCGGCGCGAGGGCGAGGTGGGTTGGCGATCGGTCCAGCGCGTAGAACGACCACTTTGCCAGCGGATGATGACGCAGACCGAGGCGAAACGGCCGCGGCCAGCGGCGTCCAGAGGAGCGGCTCCAGGGGTGCCATCTCTAGGACGACGCTGAAGCACGTGGCCACCTCGCGGATGCTCTCCATATTCAGGCGGGGGCGTGGCTGAGAGAGGGACCGTCGCTTTGTCCTCTATGGTCTCCTCAGCACAGCCCTAGTCTAGTCACCCGATCTTGAGGAAGGACGAACGTGGTCGTACCGGGGACACCGTGGAAGAGAGTACCGGGTGTCGATGATAATACCTAGCCTGTGTGTCGCGGACCAATCGCATAGCCTGTCTCACCCCCGCGATGATCATCTCGTTGTATCGGAGCGCGATGGAACTCGCGCGAGCGATTTTTCCAGCAGCTCGACGAGAGCGACTTCGCCATGTTTCTCTACACACGGAAACGTAAGCCGCGCGAGCTTTCAGCGGAATCGGTAGCGAACGATCTGGCCAGTTAGGTCGAACAGAGACTTTTGTAACGAGAGGTCGAAGAGAGTATAGCGAAGGCACAGCGTGCTCACATCCTCACGGCTGATTAACTCCACTGACACTCCCATCGTCACAGTGATCACGAAGAGATCATCGGTCACCATTTTCTGTGATCAAGGGAGAATCAGCGGAGATAGCTAGTGAGCATGTGAGCACGCTGTGCCTCCTTTTCTCGAACGCACAATACTATGGGTACTAAGCGGTTACGTTTGCGTATGTACGATATATGGGAACCATTGTTTCACGATGCTGAAAGTTGTCTTTATCGGCCCGCGTAACCGAACAGCGTTCCAATTTTCTTTTCTTTTTTTTTTATGTAAGTAAAATATCGTCGCAG
The DNA here is from genome assembly GCF_001483705.2 of Eufriesea mexicana. Classification (NCBI taxonomy): domain Eukaryota; kingdom Metazoa; phylum Arthropoda; class Insecta; order Hymenoptera; family Apidae; genus Eufriesea; species Eufriesea mexicana. Next base: position 181,274 of record NW_016924843.1, read on the forward strand.
TATTTTACGCGGGCGTAGTCTGCATGTAGAATTCCAATTATGGTATTTTAAGGAATGAAAATTATCGAGCGACATCGGCGGACGAAACGGAGATATATTCCTGCGAAATTAGCGAGCTTTCTCATGCTTATGTCGATTCTTTTCTCTCTTTTTCTTTAACGATTATGGCGTCTGTCACGGGTTAGAGTTTCTTTCTTTCTTTTTTTTTTTCGCTTTTTGTATCACCGAACGTGATAGAGTAACGTAAAGCAATACGATTAGTGGGACTGACAAAGTATCGTACAGGTGTGTTTTCATACCGTGATAGCTTTAAAGAGAATCTTTCATCTCTTTCGATTTCAGCAGTTCGTGTGTGAAACGTTGGTTTACGAATACGTTCTCTCTTCTTCTTAAAATGTTCTCCAACTGTGCACCTTAAAACTCTGCGTGTAATCACGGTCTGATATCGGATCGTTCTCTTCGCTAGGACAAAATTTGCCTTCCAGAGGGCAAACTCGTCTCTTCTAGAATTGTTCACCAGCTCGCGTGCATATCAATTTCTCTGCATATCAGTTTTACTCGCTTTTCCAAATTTCTCAGAGACACGGGATAGAGGGCAACGAAACGAGAAAGAGGGGAACTGTATCGTTGACGGAGAAGTGCAGAGTCTCGTAGTCAGGATTCGTATTACTATTATTACTATCTTTGTTCTCTTTTCTTGTACGTACTTTCTACGCCTTGCAACCGATTTGATTCCAATGGTGCGTAACGAAGCGTATTAGGAAAATGTTGGAAAAAAAAAAAGATGAAAGAAAGAGGATGAGAAATGTATATTTATCACAGAGTTTATTAACGGTGTTCGCTACGAGCGCAGAAGACTCGTAGAGTTCGTTAGATAGTGCCTAAAATAGAGAGAAAAAAAGGACACGAATTATACTGCATAGCAGCCTCGGTGTATGTACAGGTTTTTCTGGGAAAGTGTATTATAGTTATTACCAATTAATTATTACTATTATCATTATCGATTTACCATTACTCGCACTACTATTAATGCAGCAAAAATAATATTATTTTTATTATCACCGTTACTATTATTGCTATTAATATTATTGTTTGATAAGGATTATTAACTTTTAGCTATGGACAAGCACCGATAAAATTGGTTATTATTGCTAGGTATATAAGTTAATGCACAGGCAAGCACAGACAAGTTATAGAGAAAGTTATATATGTATACAGACATAGTATATATAATGACCCCCAGTTAGTTTCAGGGTCTGGACCGTTTGTTTTTTCTCTTTGTTTTATTATTATATTAT
>NW_016924843.1:184979-187777 GCF_001483705.2 Eufriesea mexicana
ATATTATATTATATTATACTTTTTTCGTTCATTCGTTCGTTTAAAAATCTGAAAGAAATCTATTATTTGATACATTGTTAACAAGTTTTCTTTTTTCGGTGTTGGGACACCGCAGAGAGTAGAAATAGTTGAACGAAACACAAATTTATACACACACCTACACCTACACACGACTACACGCACACACACCTACACACGACTACACACACACACGTACACCTACACACGACTACACACACACATACACCTACACACGACTACACACACACATACACCTACACACGATACACCATAGACATACCCATAACTCTTTGGGGATATATTCGAACACCGTTCACGCAGTCGAGCAGAACCAATGCAAACGAAGTTTCACGAATCGTTCGTAGGAACAATGCGTCATACTATCCCTCCGTATCTATTCTAAAGTAATAAAACAGGAGCAAAGGAGGAAAAGGAACACGCTCGCCGATTCGCATAATCGTCTACGAAAATCCCCATAAGTGTGATTAGCTGGAAATTAGAGATACGTGTCGACAACGTCGAGCAAAATGAACTCCGACAACGCCCCCTGTACAGCGCACCTATGTCACCTGGCTTAGAGTAGATACATAGGAATCGGTGTTCTTACTGTCACAATTGCGACCGGCCTGTCTCTTCCTTTTTCTGCGATGCTCCCGAAATATTCGTTGCGAGAACCTTCGAACGGATACCGAACGGAAAGCAGTATTTTGGTCTTCCGCATCGGTGTTATGAGAGCAAATGAGCGTGGATGTTAGCGGTGTGTATGTCTCGGAATGATGCTGATGGTTGTCAGAGATCTATTTAAAAGATTATATATAAAGAGAGATATATTACGCGAGAGGGAGCGTGCAGCCGCGTGCGATTTCTTTCACGCGACTCCGGAGAGACTCTCCCGAGCTTCTCTCTTGCAGACCAAGCTCGTACTCGTAGTCGGTATTTAAATGGAGAAAAAAGCAACAAGAAAAATGTGAAAAAAAAGGATATATATATATATATGTATATATATATATATATGTGTGTGTAATAACGAAACTGCGTAAGCGTAATGGAAGAACAGCGACACCTCTCAGCTAGGGCACGACATTTGTATTCGCGCACAATCCTGTTTCTTGCGTCCAATTAATCATTGTTATATAGACAACATTCGCTATATTGATATTATGCATACGAGAAAGAGAAGCACACTGATTTCCAGCGAGAGAGAGAAAGAGAGAGGGGGGCGGGGGAAGAAAAAGAAATGGCCAATATTTGACATAGTTGCGAATAAATTGTGTACGAATTTGCGATTCGTGTTGGTGATCTGCGTACATGTGATCGATATTTATGGGGGAAAATAGGGGAAAAAGAAAAATGGGCATCGTATGCAATTCGTCGGTGGAGGATTGTTTCTATTTTGTGAAAAAGACAAGGTTACGTTTATGCGGCACGCACCGATGGGTCTTAAAGGGAAAAGGAAAAAATGAAAAAAACAAAAAAAAAACAAAAAAAAAAAAATAACGACGAAGAAATTTCTAGAAATCCACGTGTGTGCAAAAGCAATCGAGAATGGTCGCACTTTCTTCTTTCTACTCTTTTTTTTTTTTTCTTTTTTTTCCTCTTTTTATTTTTCTTTTCTTCACTTTCCATGCATTGTGACTACCCTTACTTCTTACGTTTTAGTTTTATACCATTATTGTAATAGCTCTAATATTATTGATAATTATAATTATTACTGTCATCGTCAAGTAACGTTTATTTTATTTTTAATTTTAACATCGGGTAACTAGTTAGCGCGGTAAGGTGCGTTAGGCTTTAATGGAAACCACACAGTAACACGTTGTGAAACACGCGATAGCCGGACAAATGCGAGTCTATTTGTATTTTTCGTAATGCGGATATTTTATTCGAGCGTTGGAATGCTATAGCTTGCGACAATTAACGCGGCAATTAACGCGACGCCTTTCTAATACACGTTTCCACTTTTATTCGTTTCAAGTTGAGCGCAACGATGATACGCGATATACGTGTGTGTATATATATGTGTATATACATATGTATATGTATATTGTCACGGTGTTCTGGCGGATAGACTTATTTATATTTACCATAGTTGAATCTATAAATTTTATTCGCGTGTTGGCGGGCGAGTAGGCTACACTTCGCGTGATCGATGGAAATGTTCTGTCTGTTCTCCCTGTCTATTGCCAGAACGTCCATTGCGAACCTTTTTGTCACCTGCGAATGAAATTCGCGGTTTAATATCAACCTATGGAGAGGAACAGCGCGCGAGAACCCAGGCGTCTTGAATAAGGAACACACGCACACATACACAGATACACACACGTGTCCACCTGCATTATTCTTCTTACTTACACGTTCTTATTAACACTTTAAAGATGGAGATAATGCAAGTGAGCTTTAGATAATTCACCGTCACCGTAATGTTATTGCGATATACAAGCGTGTGTATGTTTATATACATATGCGTATGTATGTATGTGTATGTATATATACGTATATATATATTGTACCAGTAATGGCACTTTTATTTGCACTCGATCATGGAAGCACAGCACTATTGTTTTCGATAGAAGAAAGAAGCGGTACATAATTCTGTTATTAACATTAAACGTAACGAGACGAACACACATTCTTGCAGTACGTTGACGAGCTACGAATGTTTAATAATTAATCGTAGGTCTTTGCAATAGAGGGAAAGAAATTGCGAGAACTATTAAGATATATAGACGTTGCGAATACAGAAAAAAAATCTATTATATATTATATATAAATACTAT